>NW_028227464.1:0-28667 GCF_978045245.1 Mus caroli | reverse complement strand
CATTGTATACTGAGTGAATTGCACTGAAAATGTTAGAATTTACTGAAAAACCTGCATTAGACGAAATGCACAGTGTAGTACATAGTATATGAGTGAGTTGCACTGAAAAACTTAGAATTTACTGAAAAACCCGCATTAGACGAAATGCACATTGTAGTACATTGTATATGAGTGAGTTGCACTGAAAAACTTAGAATTTACTGAAAAACCCGCATTAGACGAAATGCACACTGTAGTACATTGTATATGAGTGAGTTGCACTGAAAAACTTAGAATTTACTGAAAAACCCGCATTAGACGAAATGCACAGTGTAGTACATTGTATATGAGTGAGTTGCACTGAAAAACTTAGAATTTACTGAAAAACCCGCATTAGACGAAATGCACATTGTAGTACATTGTATATGAGTGAGTTGCACTGAAAAACTTAGAATTTACTGAAAAACCCGCATTAGACGAAATGCACACTGTAGTACATTGTATATGAGTGAGTTGCACTGAAAAACTTAGAATTTACTGAAAAACCCGCATTAGACGAAATGCACACTGTAGTACATAGTATATGAGTGAGTTGCACTTAAAAACTTAGAATTTACTGAAAAACTAGCATTAGACGAAATGCACAGTGTAGTACATTGTATATGAGTGAGTTGCACTGAAAAACTTAGAATTTACTGAAAAACCCGCATTAGACGAAATGCACAGTGTAGTACATTGTATATGAGTGAGTTGCACTGAAAAACCTAGAATTTACTGAAAAAACCGCATTAGAAGAAATGCACAGTGTAGTACATTGTATATGAGTGAGTTGCACTGAAAAAGTTAGAATTTACTGAAAAACCCGCATTAGACGAAATGCACAGTGTAGTACATTGTATATGAGAGAGTTGCACTGAAAAACTTAGAATTTACTGAAAAACCCGCATTAGACGAAATGCACAGTGTAGTACATTGTATATGAGTGAGTTGCACTGAAAAACTTAGAATTTACTGAAAAACCCGCATTAGAAGAAATGCACAGTGTAGTACATTGTATATGAGTGAGTTGCACTGAAAAACTTAGAATTTACTGAAAACGCCGCATTAGACGAAATGCACAGTGTAGTACATTGTATATGAGTGAGTTGCACTGAAAAACTTAGAATTTACTGAAAAACACGCATTAGACGAAATGCACAGTGTAGTACATTGTATATGAGTGAGTTGCACTGAAAAACTTAGAATTTACTGAAAAACCCGCATTAGACGAAATGCACAGTGTAGTACATTGTATATGAGTGAGTTGCACTGAAAAAGTTAGAATTTACTGAAAAACCCGCATTAGACGAAATGCACAGTGTAGTACATTGTATATGAGTGAATTGCACTGAAAATGTTAGAATTTACTGAAAAACCTGCATTAGACGAAATGCACAGTGTAGTACATAGTATATGAGTGAGTTGCACTGAAAAACTTAGAATTTACTGAAAAACCCGCATTAGACGAAATGCACATTGTAGTACATTGTATATGAGTGAGTTGCACTGAAAAACTTAGAATTTACTGAAAAACCCGCATTAGACGAAATGTACACTGTAGTACATTGTATATGAGTGAGTTGCACTGAAAAACTTAGAATTTACTGAAAAACCCGCATTAGACGAAATGCACAGTGTAGTACATAGTATATGAGTGAGTTGCACTGAAAAACTTAGAATTTACTGAAAAACCCGCATTAGACGAAATGCACAGTGTAGTACATAGTATATGAGTGAGTTGCACTGAAAAACTTAGAATTTACTGAAAAACCCGCATTAGACGAAATGCACAGTGTAGTACATTGTATATGAGTGAGTTACATTGAAAAACTTAGAATTTACTGAAAAACCCGCATTAGACGAAATGCACAGTGTAGTATATAGTATATGAGTGAGTTGCACTGAAAAACTTAGAATTTACTGAAAAACCCGCATTAGACGAAATGCACAGTGTAGTACATTGTATATGAGTGAGTTGCACTGAAAAACTTAGAATTTACTGAAAAATCCGCATTAGACGAAATGCACATTGTAGTACATTGTATATGAGTGAGTTGCACTGAAAAAATTAGAATTTACTGAAAAACCCGCATTAGACGAAATGCACACTGTAGTACATTGTATATGAGTGAGTTGCACTGAAAAACTTAGAATTTACTGAAAAACCCGCATTAGACGAAATGCACAGTGTAGTACATTGTATATGAGTGAGTTGCAATGAAAAAGTTAGAATTTACTGAAAAACCCGCATTAGACGAAATGCACAGTGTAGTACATTGTATATGAGTGAGTTGCACTGAAAAACCTAGAATTTACTGAAAAACCCGCATTAGACGAAATGCACAGTGTAGTACATAGTATATGAGTGAGTTACACTGAAAAACTTAGAATTTACTGAAAAACCCGCATTAGACGAAATGCACAGTGTAGTACATTGTATATGAGTGAGTTGCACTGAAAAACTTAGAATTTACTGAAAAACCCGCATTAGACGAAATGCACACTGTAGTACATAGTATATGAGTGAGTTGCACTGAAAAACTTAGAATTTACTGAAAAACCAGCATTAGACGAAATGCACAATGTAGTACATTGTATATGAGTGAGTTGCACTGAAAACCTTAGAATTTACTGAAAAACCCGCATTAGACGAAATGCACAGTGTAGTACATAGTATATGAGTGAGTTGCACTGAAAAACTTAGAATTTACTGAAAAACCCGCATTAGACGAAATGCACAGTGTAGTACAATGTATATGAGTGAGTTGCACTGAAAAACTTAGAATTTACTGAAAAACCCGCATTAGACGAAATGCACACTGTAGTACATTGTATATGAGTGAGTTGCACTGAAAAACTTAGAATTTACTGAAAAACCCGCATTAGACGAAATGCACAGTGTAGTACATTGTATATGAGTGAGTTGCACTGAAAAACTTAGAATTTACTGAAAAACCCGCATTAGACGAAATGCACAGTGTAGTATATAGTATATGAGTGAGTTGCACTGAAAAACTTAGAGTTTACTGAAAAATCCGCATTAGACAAAATGCACATTGTAGTACATTGTATATGAGTGAGTTGCACTGAAAAACTTAGAATTTACTGAAAAAACCCGCATTAGACGAAATGCACAGTGTAGTACATAGTATATGAGTGAGTTGCACTGAAAAACTTAGAATTTACTGAAAAACCCGCTTAATACGAAATGCACAGTGTAGTACAATGTATATGAGTGAGTTGCACTGAAAAACTTAGAATTTACTGAAAAACCCGCATTAGACGAAATGCACACTGTAGTACATTGTATATGAGTGAGTTGCACTGAAAAACTTAGAATTTACTGAAAAACCCGCATTAGACGAAATGCACAGTGTAGTACATTGTATATGAGTGAGTTGCACTGAAAAAGTTAGAATTTACTGAAAAACCCGCATTAGACGAAATGCACAGTGTAGTACATTGTATATGAGTGAGTTGCACTGAAAAACCTAGAATTTACTGAAAAACCCGCATTAGACGAAATGCACAGTGTAGTACATAGTATATGAGTGAGTTACACTGAAAAACTTAGAATTTACTGAAAAACCCACATTAGACGAAATGCACACTGTAGTACATAGTATATGAGTGAGTTGCACTGAAAAACTTAGAATTTACTGAAAAACCAGCATTAGACGAAATGCACAGTGTAGTACATTGTATATGAGTGAGTTGCACTGAAAAACTTAGAATTTACTGAAAAACCCGCATTAGACGAAATGCACAGTGTAGTACATTGTATATGAGTGAGTTGCATTGAAAAACCTAGAATTTACTGAAAAACCCGCATTAGACGAAATGCACAGTGTAGTACATGGTATATGAGTGAGTTGCACTGAAAAAGTTAGAATTTACTGAAAAACCCGCATTAGACGAAATGCACAGTGTAGTACATTGTATATGAGTGAGTTGCACTGAAAAACTTAGAATTTACTGAAAAACCCGCATAGACGAAATGCACAGTGCAGTACATTGTATATGAGTGAGTTGCACTGAAAAACCTAGAATTTACTGAAAAAACCGCATTAGACGAAATGCACAGTGTAGTACATTGTATATGAGTGAGTTGCACTGAAAAAGTTAGAATTTACTGAAAAACCCGCATTAGACGAAATGCACAGTGTAGTACATTGTATATGAGAGAGTTGCACTGAAAAACTTAGAATTTACTGAAAAACCCGCATTAGACGAAATGCACAGTGTAGTACATTGTATATGAGTGAGTTGCACTGAAAAACTTAGAATTTACTGAAAAACCCGCATTAGAAGAAATGCACAGTGTAGTACATTGTATATGAGTGAGTTGCACTGAAAAACTTAGAATTTACTGAAAACGCCGCATTAGACGAAATGCACAGTGTAGTACATTGTATATGAGTGAGTTGCACTGAAAAACTTAGAATTTACTGAAAAACACGCATTAGACGAAATGCACAGTGTAGTACATTGTATATGAGTGAGTTGCACTGAAAAACTTAGAATTTACTGAAAAACCCGCATTAGACGAAATGCACAGTGTAGTACATTGTATATGAGTGAGTTGCACTGAAAAAGTTAGAATTTACTGAAAAACCCGCATTAGACGAAATGCACAGTGTAGTACATTGTATATGAGTGAATTGCACTGAAAATGTTAGAATTTACTGAAAAACCTGCATTAGACGAAATGCACAGTGTAGTACATAGTATATGAGTGAGTTGCACTGAAAAACTTAGAATTTACTGAAAAACCCGCATTAGACGAAATGCACATTGTAGTACATTGTATATGAGTGAGTTGCACTGAAAAACTTAGAATTTACTGAAAAACCCGCATTAGACGAAATGCACAGTGTAGTACATAGTATATGAGTGAGTTGCACTGAAAAACTTAGAATTTACTGAAAAACCCGCATTAGACGAAATGCACAGTGTAGTACATTTTATATGAGTGAGTTGCACTGAAAAACTTAGAATTTACTGAAAAACCCGCATTAGACGAAATGCACAGTGTAGTACATTGTATATGACTGAGTTGCACTGAAAAACTTAGAATTTACTGAAAAACCCGCATTAGACGAAATGCACACTGTAGTACATTGTATATGAGTGAGTTGCACTGAAAAACTTAGAATTTACTGAAAAACCCGCATTAGACGAAATGCACAGTGTAGTACATTGTATATGAGTGAGTTGCACTGAAAAAGTTAGAATTTACTGAAAAACCCGCATTAGACGAAATGCACAGTGTAGTACATTGTATATGACTGAGTTGCACTGAAAAAGTTAGAATTTACTGAAAAACCCGCATTAGACGAAATGCACAGTGTAGTACATTGTATATGAGTGAGTTGCACTTAAAAACCTAGAATTTACTGAAAAACCCGCATTAGACGAAATGCACAGTGTAGTACATTGTATATGAGTGAGTTACACTGAAAAACTTAGAATTTACTGAAAAACCCGCATTAGACGAAATGCACACTGTAGTACATTGTATATGAGTGAGTTGCACTGAAAAACTTAGAATTTACTGAAAAACCCGCATTAGACGAAATGCACACTGTAGTACATAGTATATGAGTGAGTTGCACTGAAAAACTTAGAATTTACTGAAAAACCAGCATTAGACGAAATGCACAGTGTAGTACATTGTATATGAGTGAGTTGCACTGAAAAACTTAGAATTTACTGAAAAACCCGCATTAGACGAAATGCACAGTGTAGTACATTGTATATGAGTGAGTTGCACTGAAAAACCTAGAATTTACTGAAAAAACCGCATTAGACGAAATGCACAGTGTAGTACATTGTATATGAGTGAGTTGCACTGAAAAAGTTAGAATTTACTGAAAAACCCGCATTAGACGAAATGCACAGTGTAGTACATTGTATATGAGAGAGTTGCACTGAAAAACTTAGAATTTACTGAAAAACCCGCATTAGACGAAATGCACAGTGTAGTACATTGTATATGAGTGAGTTGCACTGAAAAACTTAGAATTTACTGAAAAACCCGCATTCGACGAAATGCACAGTGTAGTACATTGTATATGAGTGAGTTGCACTGAAAAACTTAGAATTTACTGAAAACGCCGCATTAGACGAAATGCACAGTGTAGTACATTGTATATGAGTGAGTTGCACTGAAAAAGTTAGAATTTACTGAAAAACACGCATTAGACGAAATGCACAGTGTAGTACATTGTATATGAGTGAGTTGCACTGAAAAACTTAGAATTTACTGAAAAACCCGCATTAGACGAAATGCACAGTGTAGTACATTGTATATGAGTGAGTTGCACTGAAAAAGTTAGAATTTACTGAAAAACCCGCATTAGACGAAATGCACAGTGTAGTATATTGTATATGAGTGAATTGCACTGAAAATGTTAGAATTTACTGAAAAACCTGCATTAGACGAAATGCACAGTGTAGTACATAGTATATGAGTGAGTTGCACTGAAAAACTTAGAATTTACTGAAAAACCCGCATTAGACGAAATGCACATTGTAGTACATTGTATATGAGTGAGTTGCACTGAAAAACTTAGAATTTACTGAAAAACCCGCATTAGACGAAATGCACAGTGTAGTACATAGTATATGAGTGAGTTGCACTGAAAAACTTAGAATTTACTGAAAAACCCGCATTAGACGAAATGCACAGTGTAGTACATTTTATATGAGTGAGTTGCACTGAAAAACTTAGAATTTACTGAAAAACCCGCATTAGACGAAATGCACAGTGTAGTACATTGTATATGACTGAGTTGCACTGAAAAACTTAGAATTTACTGAAAAACCCTCATTAGACGAAATGCACACTGTAGTACATTGTATATGAGTGAGTTGCACTGAAAAACTTAGAATTTACTGAAAAACCCGCATTAGACGAAATGCACAGTGTAGTACATTGTATATGAGTGAGTTGCACTGAAAAAGTTAGAATTTACTGAAAAACCCGCATTAGACGAAATGCACATTGTAGTACATTGTATATGAGTGAGTTGCACTGAAAAACTTAGAATTTACTGAAAAACCCGCATTAGACGAAATGCACAGTGTAGTACATAGTATATGAGTGAGTTGCACTGAAAAACTTAGAATTTACTGAAAAACCCGCATTAGACGAAATGCACAGTGTAGTACATTTTATATGAGTGAGTTGCACTGAAAAACTTAGAATTTACTGAAAAACCCGCATTAGACGAAATGCACAGTGTAGTACATTGTATATGACTGAGTTGCACTGAAAAACTTAGAATTTACTGAAAAACCCTCATTAGACGAAATGCACACTGTAGTACATTGTATATGAGTGAGTTGCACTGAAAAACTTAGAATTTACTGAAAAACCCGCATTAGACGAAATGCACAGAGTAGTACATTGTATATGAGTGAGTTGCACTGAAAAAGTTAGAATTTACTGAAAAACCCGCATTAGACGAAATGCACAGTGTAGTACATTGTATATGAGAGAGTTGCACTGAAAAACTTAGAATTTACTGAAAAACCCGCATTAGACGAAATGCACAGTGTAGTACATTGTATATGAGTGAGTTGCACTGAAAAACTTAGAATTTACTGAAAAACCCGCATTAGAAGAAATGCACAGTGTAGTACATTGTATATGAGTGAGTTGCACTGAAAAAGTTAGAATTTACTGAAAAACCCGCATTAGACGAAATGCACAGTGTAGTATATTGTATATGAGTGAGTTGCACTGAAAAACCTAGAATTTACTGAAAAACCCGCATTAGACGAAATGCACAGAGTAGTACATTGTATATGAGTGAGTTGCACTGAAAAAGTTAGAATTTACTGAAAAACCCGCATTAGACGAAATGCACAGTGTAGTACATTGTATATGAGAGAGTTGCACTGAAAAACTTAGAATTTACTGAAAAACCCGCATTAGACGAAATGCACAGTGTAGTACATTGTATATGAGTGAGTTGCACTGAAAAACTTAGAATTTACTGAAAAACCCGCATTAGAAGAAATGCACAGTGTAGTACATTGTATATGAGTGAGTTGCACTGAAAAACTTAGAATTTACTGAAAACGCCGCATTAGACGAAATGCACAGTGTAGTACATTGTATATGAGTGAGTTGCACTGAAAAACTTAGAATTTACTGAAAAACACGCATTAGACGAAATGCACAGTGTAGTACATTGTATATGAGTGAGTTGCACTGAAAAACTTAGAATTTACTGAAAAACCCGCATTAGACGAAATGCACAGTGTAGTACATTGTATATGAGTGAGTTGCACTGAAAAAGTTAGAATTTACTGAAAAACCCGCATTAGACGAAATGCACAGTGTAGTACATTGTATATGAGTGAATTGCACTGAAAATGTTAGAATTTACTGAAAAACCTGCATTAGACGAAATGCACAGTGTAGTACATAGTATATGAGTGAGTTGCACTGAAAAACTTAGAATTTACTGAAAAACCCGCATTAGACGAAATGCACATTGTAGTACATTGTATATGAGTGAGTTGCACTGAAAAACTTAGAATTTACTGAAAAACCCGCATTAGACGAAATGCACAGTGTAGTACATAGTATATGAGTGAGTTGCACTGAAAAACTTAGAATTTACTGAAAAACCCGCATTAGACGAAATGCACAGTGTAGTACATTGTATATGACTGAGTTGCACTGAAAAACTTAGAATTTACTGAAAAACCCGCATTAGACGAAATGCACAGTGTAGTACATTGTATATGACTGAGTTGCACTGAAAAACTTAGAATTTACTGAAAAACCCGCATTAGACGAAATGCACACTGTAGTACATTGTATATGAGTGAGTTGCACTGAAAAACTTAGAATTTACTGAAAAACCCGCATTAGACGAAATGCACAGTGTAGTACATTGTATATGAGTGAGTTGCACTGAAAAAGTTAGAATTTACTGAAAAACCCGCATTAGACGAAATGCACAGTGTAGTACATTGTATATGACTGAGTTGCACTGAAAAAGTTAGAATTTACTGAAAAACCCGCATTAGACGAAATGCACAGTGTAGTACATTGTATATGAGTGAGTTGCACTTAAAAACCTAGAATTTACTGAAAAACCCGCATTAGACGAAATGCACAGTGTAGTACATTGTATATGAGTGAGTTACACTGAAAAACTTAGAATTTACTGAAAAACCCGCATTAGACGAAATGCACACTGTAGTACATTGTATATGAGTGAGTTGCACTGAAAAACTTAGAATTTACTGAAAAACCCGCATTAGACGAAATGCACACTGTAGTACATAGTATATGAGTGAGTTGCACTGAAAAACTTAGAATTTACTGAAAAACCAGCATTAGACGAAATGCACAGTGTAGTACATTGTATATGAGTGAGTTGCACTGAAAAACTTAGAATTTACTGAAAAACCCGCATTAGACGAAATGCACAGTGTAGTACATTGTATATGAGTGAGTTGCACTGAAAAACCTAGAATTTACTGAAAAAACCGCATTAGACGAAATGCACAGTGTAGTACATTGTATATGAGTGAGTTGCACTGAAAAAGTTAGAATTTACTGAAAAACCCGCATTAGACGAAATGCACAGTGTAGTACATTGTATATGAGAGAGTTGCACTGAAAAACTTAGAATTTACTGAAAAACCCGCATTAGACGAAATGCACAGTGTAGTACATTGTATATGAGTGAGTTGCACTGAAAAACTTAGAATTTACTGAAAAACCCGCATTCGACGAAATGCACAGTGTAGTACATTGTATATGAGTGAGTTGCACTGAAAAACTTAGAATTTACTGAAAACGCCGCATTAGACGAAATGCACAGTGTAGTACATTGTATATGAGTGAGTTGCACTGAAAAAGTTAGAATTTACTGAAAAACACGCATTAGACGAAATGCACAGTGTAGTACATTGTATATGAGTGAGTTGCACTGAAAAACTTAGAATTTACTGAAAAACCCGCATTAGACGAAATGCACAGTGTAGTACATTGTATATGAGTGAGTTGCACTGAAAAAGTTAGAATTTACTGAAAAACCCGCATTAGACGAAATGCACAGTGTAGTATATTGTATATGAGTGAATTGCACTGAAAATGTTAGAATTTACTGAAAAACCTGCATTAGACGAAATGCACAGTGTAGTACATAGTATATGAGTGAGTTGCACTGAAAAACTTAGAATTTACTGAAAAACCCGCATTAGACGAAATGCACATTGTAGTACATTGTATATGAGTGAGTTGCACTGAAAAACTTAGAATTTACTGAAAAACCCGCATTAGACGAAATGCACAGTGTAGTACATAGTATATGAGTGAGTTGCACTGAAAAACTTAGAATTTACTGAAAAACCCGCATTAGACGAAATGCACAGTGTAGTACATTTTATATGAGTGAGTTGCACTGAAAAACTTAGAATTTACTGAAAAACCCGCATTAGACGAAATGCACAGTGTAGTACATTGTATATGACTGAGTTGCACTGAAAAACTTAGAATTTACTGAAAAACCCTCATTAGACGAAATGCACACTGTAGTACATTGTATATGAGTGAGTTGCACTGAAAAACTTAGAATTTACTGAAAAACCCGCATTAGACGAAATGCACAGTGTAGTACATTGTATATGAGTGAGTTGCACTGAAAAAGTTAGAATTTACTGAAAAACCCGCATTAGACGAAATGCACAGTGTAGTATATTGTATATGAGTGAGTTGCACTGAAAAACCTAGAATTTACTGAAAAACCCGCATTAGACGAAATGCACAGAGTAGTACATTGTATATGAGTGAGTTGCACTGAAAAACTTAGAATTTACTGAAAAACCCGCATTAGACGAAATGCACAGTGTAGTACATTGTATATGACTGAGATGCACTGTAAAACTTAGAATTTACTGAAAAACCCGCATTAGACGAAATGCACACTGTAGTACATTGTATATGAGTGAGTTGCACTGAAAAACTTAGAATTTACTGAAAAACCCGCATTAGACGAAATGCACAGTGTAGTACATTGTATATGAGTGAGTTGCACTGAAAAACTTAGAATTTACTGAAAACGCCGCATTAGACGAAATGCACAGTGTAGTACATTGTATATGAGTGAGTTGCACTGAAAAAGTTAGAATTTACTGAAAAACACGCATTAGACGAAATGCACAGTGTAGTACATTGTATATGAGTGAGTTGCACTGAAAAAGTTAGAATTTACTGAAAAACCCGCATTAGACGAAATGCACAGTGTAGTATATTGTATATGAGTGAATTGCACTGAAAATGTTAGAATTTACTGAAAAACCTGCATTAGACGAAATGCACAGTGTAGTACATAGTATATGAGTGAGTTGCACTGAAAAACTTAGAATTTACTGAAAAACCCGCATTAGACGAAATGCACATTGTAGTACATTGTATATGAGTGAGTTGCACTGAAAAACTTAGAATTTACTGAAAAACCCGCATTAGACGAAATGCACAGTGTAGTACATAGTATATGAGTGAGTTGCACTGAAAAACTTAGAATTTACTGAAAAACCCGCATTAGACGAAATGCACAGTGTAGTACATTTTATATGAGTGAGTTGCACTGAAAAACTTAGAATTTACTGAAAAACCCGCATTAGACGAAATGCACAGTGTAGTACATTGTATATGACTGAGTTGCACTGAAAAACTTAGAATTTACTGAAAAACCCTCATTAGACGAAATGCACACTGTAGTACATTGTATATGAGTGAGTTGCACTGAAAAACTTAGAATTTACTGAAAAACCCGCATTAGACGAAATGCACAGTGTAGTACATTGTATATGAGTGAGTTGCACTGAAAAAGTTAGAATTTACTGAAAAACCCGCATTAGACGAAATGCACAGTGTAGTATATTGTATATGAGTGAGTTGCACTGAAAAACCTAGAATTTACTGAAAAACCCGCATTAGACGAAATGCACAGAGTAGTACATTGTATATGAGTGAGTTGCACTGAAAAACTTAGAATTTACTGAAAAACCCGCATTAGACGAAATGCACAGTGTAGTACATTGTATATGACTGAGATGCACTGTAAAACTTAGAATTTACTGAAAAACCCGCATTAGACGAAATGCACACTGTAGTACATTGTATATGAGTGAGTTGCACTGAAAAACTTAGAATTTACTGAAAAACCCGCATTAGACGAAATGCACAGTGTAGTACATTGTATATGAGTGAGTTGCACTGAAAAACTTAGAATTTACTGAAAACGCCGCATTAGACGAAATGCACAGTGTAGTACATTGTATATGAGTGAGTTGCACTGAAAAAGTTAGAATTTACTGAAAAACACGCATTAGACGAAATGCACAGTGTAGTACATTGTATATGAGTGAGTTGCACTGAAAAAGTTAGAATTTACTGAAAAACCCGCATTAGACGAAATGCACAGTGTAGTATATTGTATATGAGTGAATTGCACTGAAAATGTTAGAATTTACTGAAAAACCTGCATTAGACGAAATGCACAGTGTAGTACATAGTATATGAGTGAGTTGCACTGAAAAACTTAGAATTTACTGAAAAACCCGCATTAGACGAAATGCACATTGTAGTACATTGTATATGAGTGAGTTGCACTGAAAAACTTAGAATTTACTGAAAAACCCGCATTAGACGAAATGCACAGTGTAGTACATAGTATATGAGTGAGTTGCACTGAAAAACTTAGAATTTACTGAAAAACCCGCATTAGACGAAATGCACAGTGTAGTACATTTTATATGAGTGAGTTGCACTGAAAAACTTAGAATTTACTGAAAAACCCGCATTAGACGAAATGCACAGTGTAGTACATTGTATATGACTGAGTTGCACTGAAAAACTTAGAATTTACTGAAAAACCCTCATTAGACGAAATGCACACTGTAGTACATTGTATATGAGTGAGTTGCACTGAAAAACTTAGAATTTACTGAAAAACCCGCATTAGACGAAATGCACAGTGTAGTACATTGTATATGAGTGAGTTGCAATGAAAAAGTTAGAATTTACTGAAAAACCCGCATTAGACGAAATGCACAGTGCAGTATATTGTATATGAGTGAGTTGCACTGAAAAACCTAGAATTTACTGAAAAACCCGCATTAGACGAAATGCACAGAGTAGTACATTGTATATGAGTGAGTTGCACTGAAAAACTTAGAATTTACTGAAAAACCCGCATTAGACGAAATGCACAGTGTAGTACATTGTATATGACTGAGTTGCACTGTAAAACTTAGAATTTACTGAAAAACCCGCATTAGACGAAATGCACAGTGTAGTACATTGTATATGAGTGAGTTGCACTGAAAAACTTAGAATTTACTGAAAAACCCGCATTAGACGAAATGCACAGTGTAGTACATTGTATATGAGTGAGTTGCACTGAAAAAGTTAGAATTTACTGAAAAACCGCATTAGACGAAATGCACAGTGTAGTACATTGTATATGAGTGAGTTGCACTGAAAAACCTAGAATTTACTGAAAAACCCGCATTAGACGAAATGCACAGAGTAGTACATTGTATATGAGTGAGTTGCACTGAAAAACTTAGAATTTACTGAAAAACCCGCATTAGACGAAATGCACAGTGTAGTACATTGTATATGAGGAGTTGCACTGAAAAACTTAGAATTTACTGAAAAACCCGCATTAGACGAAATGCACACTGTAGTACATTGTATATGAGTGAGTTGCACTGAAAAACTTAGAATTTACTGAAAAACCCGCATTAGACGAAATGCACAGTGTAGTACATAGTCTATGAGTGAGTTGCACTGAAAAACTTAGAATTTACTGAAAAACCCGCAGTAGACGAAATGCACAGTGTAGTACATTGTATATGAGTGAGTTGCACTGAAAAACTTAGAATTTACTGAAAAACCCGCATTAGACGGAATGCACAGTGTACTACATAGTATATGAGTGAGTTGCACTGAAAAACCTAGAATTTACTGAAAAACCCGCATTAGACGGAATGCACAGTGTAGTACATTGTATATGAGTGAGTTGCACTGAAAACCTTAGAATTTACTGAAAAACCCGCATTAGACGAAATGCACACTGTAGTACATAGTATATGAGTGAGGTGCACTGAAAAACTTAGAATTTACTGAAAAACCCACAGTAGACGAAATGCACAGTGTAGCACATTGTATATGAGTGAGTTGCACTGAAAAACTTAGAATTTACTGAAAAATCCGCATTAGACGAAATGCACATTGTAGTACATTGTATATGAGTGAGTTGCACTGAAAAACTTAGAATTTACTGAAAAACCCGCATTAGATGAAATGCACAGTGTAGTACATAGTATATGAGTGAGTTGCACTGAAAAACTTAGAATTTACTGAAAAACCCGCATTAGACGAAATGCACACTGTAGTACATTGTATATGAGGGAGTTGCACTGAAAAACTTAGAATTTACTGAAAAACCCGCGCATTAGACGAAATGCACAGTGTAGTACATTGTATATGAGTGAGTTGCACTGAAAAACTTAGAATTTACTGAAAAACCCGCATTAGACGAAATGCACAGTGTAGTATATAGTATATGAGTGAGTTGCACTGAAAAACTTAGAATTTACTGAAAAATCCGCATTAGACGAAATGCACATTGTAGTACATTGTATATGAGTGAGTTGCACTGAAAAACTTAGAATTTACTGAAAAACCCGCATTAGACGAAATGCACAGTGTAGTACATAGTATATGAGTGAGTTGCACTGAAAAACTTAGAATTTACTGAAAAACCCACTTTAGACGAAATGCACAGTGTAGTACAATGTATATGAGTGAGTTGCACTGAAAAACTTAGAATTTACTGAAAAACCCGCATTAGACGAAATGCACACTGTAGTACATTGTATATGAGTGAGTTGCACTGAAAAACTTAGAATTTACTGAAAAACCCTCATTAGACGAAATGCACAGTGTAGTACATTGTATATGAGTGAGTTGCACTGAAAAAGTTAGAATTTACTGAAAAACCCGCATTAGACGAAATGCACAGTGTAGTACATTGTATATGAGTGAGTTGCACTGAAAAACCTAGAATTTACTGAAAAACCCGCATTAGACGAAATGCACACTGTAGTACATAGTATATGAGTGAGTTGCACTGAAAAACTTAGAATTTACTGAAAAACCAGCATTAGACGAAATGCACAGTGTAGTACATTGTATATGAGTGAGTTGCACTGAAAAACTTAGAATTTACTGAAAAACCCGCATTAGACGAAATGCACACTGTAGTACATTGTATATGAGTGAGTTGCACTGAAAAACTTAGAATTTACTGAAAAACCCGCATTAGACGAAATGCACAGTGTAGTACATTGTATATGAGTGAGTTGCACTGAAAAAGTTAGAATTTACTGAAAAACCCGCATTAGACGAAATGCACAGTGTAGTACATTGTATATGAGTGAGTTGCACTGAAAAACCTAGAATTTACTGAAAAACCCGCATTAGACGAAATGCACAGAGTAGTACATTGTATATGAGTGAGTTGCACTGAAAAACTTAGAATTTACTGAAAAACCCGCATTAGACGAAATGCACAGTGTAGTACATTGTATATGAGGAGTTGCACTGAAAAACTTAGAATTTACTGAAAAACCCGCATTAGACGAAATGCACACTGTAGTACATTGTATATGAGTGAGTTGCACTGAAAAACTTAGAATTTACTGAAAAACCCGCATTAGACGAAATGCACAGTGTAGTACATAGTATATGAGTGAGTTGCACTGAAAAACTTAGAATTTACTGAAAAATCCGCATTAGACGAAATGCACATTGTAGTACATTGTATATGAGTGAGTTGCACTGAAAAACTTAGAATTTACTGAAAAACCCGCATTAGACGAAATGCACAGAGTAGTACATAGTATATGAGTGAGTTGCACTGAAAAACTTAGAATTTACTGAAAAACCCGCTTTAGACGAAATGCACAGTGTAGTACAATGTATATGAGTGAGTTGCACTGAAAAACTTAGAATTTACTGAAAAACCCGCATTAGACGAAATGCACACTGTAGTACATTGTATATGAGTGAGTTGCACTGAAAAAGTTAGAATTTACTGAAAAACCCTCATTAGACGAAATGCACAGTGTAGTACATTGTATATGAGTGAGTTGCACTGAAAAAGTTAGAATTTACTGAAAAACCCGCATTAGACGAAATGCACAGTGTAGTACATTGTATATGAGTGAGTTGCACTGAAAAACCTAGAATTTACTGAAAAACCCGCATTAGACGAAATGCACAGTGTAGTACATTGTATATGAGTGAGTTGCACTGAAAAAGTTAGAATTTACTGAAAAAACCGCATTAGACGAAATGCACAGTGTAGTACATAGTATATGAGTGAGTTGCACTGAAAAACTTAGAATTTACTGAAAAACCCGCATTAGACGAAATGCACAGTGTAGTACATAGTATATGAGTGAGTTGCACTGAAAAACTTAGAATTTACTGAAAAACCCGCATTAGACGAAATGCACAGTGTAGTACATAGTATATGAGTGAGTTGCACTGAAAAACTTAGAATTTACTGAAAAACCCGCATTAGAGGAAATGCACAGTGTAGTACATTGTATATGAGTGAGTTGCACTGAAAAAACTTAGAATTTACTGAAAAACCCGCATTAGACGAAATGCACAGTGTAGTATATAGTATATGAGTGAGTTGCACTGAAAAACTTAGAATTTACTGAAAAACCCGCATTAGACGAAATGCACAGTGTAGGACATTGTATATGAGTGAGTTGCACTGAAAAACTTAGAATTTACTGAAAAACCCGCATTAGACGAAAAGCACAGTGTAGTACATTGTATATGAGTGAGTTGCACTGAAAAAGTTAGAATTTACTGAAAAACCCGCATTAGACGAAATGCACAGTGTAGTACATTGTATATGAGTGAGTTGCACTGAAAAACTTAGAATTTACTGAAAAACCCGCATTAGACGAAATGCACAGTGTAGTACATTGTATATGAGTGAGTTGCACTGAAAAAGTTAGAATTTACTGAAAAACCCGCATTAGACGAAATGCACAGTGTAGTACATTGTATATGAGTGAGTTGCACTGAAAAACTTAGAATTTACTGAAAAACCCGCATTAGACGAAATGCACAGTGTAGTACATTGTATATGAGTGAGTTGCACTGAAAAACTTAGAATTTACTGAAAAACCCGCATTAGACGAAATGCACAGTGTAGTACATTGTATATGAGTGAGTTGCACTGAAAAACTTAGAATTTACTGAAAAACCCGCATTAGATGAAATGCACACTGTAGTACATAGTATATGAGTGAGTTGCACTGAAAAACTTAGAATTTACTGAAAAACCCGCATTAGACGAAATGCACACTGTAGTACATAGTATATGAGTGAGTTGCACTGAAAAACTTAGAATTTACTGAAAAACCCGCATTAGACCAAATTCACAGTGTAGTACATTGTATATGAGTGAGTTGCACTGAAAAACTTAGAATTTACTGAAAAACCCGCATTAGACGAAATGCACAGTGTAGTACATTGTATATGAGTGAGATGCACTGAAAAACTTAGAATTTACTGAAAAACCCGCATTAGACGAAATGCACAGTGTAGTACATTGTATATGAGTGAGTTGCACTGAAAAACTTAGAATTTACTGAAAAACCCGCATTAGACGAAATGCACAGTGTAGTACATTGTATATCAGTGAGTTGCACTGAAAAACTTAGAATTTACTGAAAAACCCGCATTAGACGAAATGCACAGTGTAGTACATTGTATATCAGTGAGTTGCACTGAAAAACTTAGAATTTACTGAAAAACCCGCATTAGACGAAATGCACAGTGTAGTACATTGTATATGAGTGAGTTGCACTGAAAAACTTAGAATTTACTGAAAAACCCGCATTAGACGAAATGCACAGTGTAGTACATTGTATATGAGTGAGTTGCACTGAAAAACTTAGAATTTACTGAAAAACCCGCATTAGACGAAATGCACAGTGTAGTACATAGTATATGAGTGAGTTGCACTGAAAAACTTAGAATTTACTGAAAAACCCGCATTAGACGAAATTCACAGTGTAGTACATTGTATATGAGTGAGTTGCACTGAAAAACTTAGAATTTACTGAAAAACCCGCATTAGACGGAATGCACAGTGTACTACATAGTATATGAGTGAGTTGCACTGAAAAACCTAGAATTTACTGAAAAACCCGCATTAGACGGAATGCACAGTGTAGTACATTGTATATGAGTGAGTTGCACTGAAAACCTTAGAATTTACTGAAAAACCCGCATTAGACGAAATGCACACTGTAGTACATAGTATATGAGTGAGTTGCACTGAAAAACTTAGAATTTACTGAAAAACCCGCATTAGACGAAATGCACAGTGTAGTACATTGTATATGAGTGAGTTGCACTGAAAAAGTTAGTATTTACTGAAAAACCCGCATTAGACGAAATGCACAGTGTAGTACATTGTATATGAGTGAGTTGCACTGAAAAACTTAGAATTTACTGAAAAACCCGCATTAGACGAAATGCACAGTGTAGTACATTGTATATGAGTGAGTTGCACTGAAAAACTTAGAATTTACTGAAAAACCGGCATTAGACGAAATGCACAGTGTAGTACATTGTATATGAGTGAGTTGCACTGAAAAACTTAGAATTTACTGAAAAACCCGCATTAGACGAAATGCACAGTGTAGTACATTGTATATCAGTGAGTTGCACTGAAAAACTTAGAATTTACTGAAAAACCCGCATTAGACGAAATGCACAGTGTAGTACATTGTATATGAGTGAGTTGCACTGAAAAACTTAGAATTTACTGAAAAACCCGCATTAGACGAAATGCACAGTGTAGTACATTGTATATGAGTGAGTTGCACTGAAAAACTTAGAATTTACTGAAAAACCCGCATTAGACGAAATGCACAGTGTAGTACATTGTATATGAGTGAGTTGCACTGAAAAACTTAGAATTTACTGAAAAACCCGCATTAGACGAAATGCACAGTGTAGTACATAGTATATGAGTGAGTTGCACTGAAAAACTTAGAATTTACTGAAAAACCCGCATTAGACGAAATGCACAGTGTAGTACATTGTATATGAGTGAGTTGCACTGAAAAACTTAGAATTTACTGAAAAACCCGCATTAGACGGAATGCACAGTGTACTACATAGTATATGAGTGAGTTGCACTGAAAAACCTAGAATTTACTGAAAAACCCGCATTAGACGGAATGCACAGTGTAGTACATTGTATATGAGTGAGTTGCACTGAAAACCTTAGAATTTACTGAAAAACCCGCATTAGACGAAATGCACACTGTAGTACATAGTATATGAGTGAGGTGCACTGAAAAACTTAGAATTTACTGAAAAACCCGCAGTAGACGAAATGCACAGTGTAGTACATTGTATTTGAGTGAGTTGCACTGAAAAACTTAGAATTTACTGAAAAACCCGCATTAGACGAAATGCACAGTGTAGTACATTGTATATGAGTGAGTTGCACTGAAAAACTTAGAATTTACTGAAAAACCCGCATTAGACGAAATGCACAGTGTAGTACATAGTATATGAGTGAGTTGCACTGAAAAACTTAGAATTTACTGAAAAATCCGCATTAGACGAAATGCACATTGTAGTACATTGTATATGAGTGAGTTGCACTGAAAAACTTAGAATTTACTGAAAAACCCGCATTAGACGAAATGCACAGAGTAGTACATAGTATATGAGTGAGTTGCACTGAAAAACTTAGAATTTACTGAAAAACCCGCTTTAGACGAAATGCACAGTGTAGTACAATGTATATGAGTGAGTTGCACTGAAAAACTTAGAATTTACTGAAAAACCCGCATTAGACGAAATGCACACTGTAGTACATTGTATATGAGTGAGTTGCACTGAAAAAGTTAGAATTTACTGAAAAACCCTCATTAGACGAAATGCACAGTGTAGTACATTGTATATGAGTGAGTTGCACTGAAAAAGTTAGAATTTACTGAAAAACCCGCATTAGACGAAATGCACAGTGTAGTACATTGTATATGAGTGAGTTGCACTGAAAAACCTAGAATTTACTGAAAAACCCGCATTAGACGAAATGCACACTGTAGTACATAGTATATGAGTGAGTTGCACTGAAAAACTTAGAATTTACTGAAAAACCAGCATTAGACGAAATGCACAGTGTAGTACATTGTATATGAGTGAGTTGCACTGAAAAACTTAGAATTTACTGAAAAACCCGCATTAGACGAAATGCACAGTGTAGTACATTGTATATGAGTGAGTTGCACTGAAAAACTTAGAATTTACTGAAAAACCCGCATTAGACGAAATGCACAGTGTAGTACATTGTATATGAGTGAATTGCACTGAAAAAGTTAGAATTTACTGAAAAACCCGCATTAGACGAAATGCACAGTGTAGTACATTGTATATGAGTGAGTTGCACTGAAAAAGTTAGAATTTACTGAAAAAACCGCATTAGACGAAATGCACAGTGTAGTACATAGTATATGAGTGAGTTGCACTGAAAAACTTAGAATTTACTGAAAAAACCCGCATTAGACGAAATGCACAGTGTAGTACATAGTATATGAGTGAGTTGCACTGAAAAACTTAGAATTTACTGAAAAACCCGCATTAGACGAAATGCACAGTGTAGTACATAGTATATGAGTGAGTTGCACTGAAAAACTTAGAATTTACTGAAAAACCCGCATTAGAGGAAATGCACAGTGTAGTACATTGTATATGAGTGAGTTGCACTGAAAAACTTAGAATTTACTGAAAAACCCGCATTAGACGAAATGCACAGTGTAGTATATAGTATATGAGTGAGTTGCACTGAAAAACTTAGAATTTACTGAAAAACCCGCATTAGACGAAATGCACAGTGTAGGACATTGTATATGAGTGAGTTGCACTGAAAAACTTAGAATTTACTGAAAAACCCGCATTAGACGAAAAGCACAGTGTAGTACATTGTATATGAGTGAGTTGCACTGAAAAAGTTAGAATTTACTGAAAAACCCGCATTAGACGAAATGCACAGTGTAGTACATTGTATATGAGTGAGTTGCACTGAAAAACTTAGAATTTACTGAAAAACCCGCATTAGACGAAATGCACAGTGTAGTACATTGTATATGAGTGAGTTGCACTGAAAAAGTTAGAATTTACTGAAAAACCCGCATTAGACGAAATGCACAGTGTAGTACATTGTATATGAGTGAGTTGCACTGAAAAACTTAGAATTTACTGAAAAACCCGCATTAGACGAAATGCACAGTGTAGTACATTGTATATGAGTGAGTTGCACTGAAAAACTTAGAATTTACTGAAAAACCCGCATTAGACGAAATGCACAGTGTAGTACATTGTATATGAGTGAGTTGCACTGAAAAACTTAGAATTTACTGAAAAACCCGCATTAGATGAAATGCACACTGTAGTACATAGTATATGAGTGAGTTGCACTGAAAAACTTAGAATTTACTGAAAAACCCGCATTAGACGAAATGCACACTGTAGTACATAGTATATGAGTGAGTTGCACTGAAAAACTTAGAATTTACTGAAAAACCCGCATTAGACCAAATGCACAGTGTAGTACATTGTATATGAGTGAGTTGCACTGAAAAACTTAGAATTTACTGAAAAACCCGCATTAGACGAAATGCACAGTGTAGTACATTGTATATGAGTGAGATGCACTGAAAAACTTAGAATTTACTGAAAAACCCGCATTAGACGAAATGCACAGTGTAGTACATTGTATATGAGTGAGTTGCACTGAAAAACTTAGAATTTACTGAAAAACCCGCATTAGACGAAATGCACAGTGTAGTACATTGTATATCAGTGAGTTGCACTGAAAAACTTAGAATTTACTGAAAAACCCGCATTAGACGAAATGCACAGTGTAGTACATTGTATATCAGTGAGTTGCACTGAAAAACTTAGAATTTACTGAAAAACCCGCATTAGACGAAATGCACAGTGTAGTACATTGTATATGAGTGAGTTGCACTGAAAAACTTAGAATTTACTGAAAAACCCGCATTAGACGAAATGCACAGTGTAGTACATTGTATATGAGTGAGTTGCACTGAAAAACTTAGAATTTACTGAAAAACCCGCATTAGACGAAATGCACAGTGTAGTACATAGTATATGAGTGAGTTGCACTGAAAAACTTAGAATTTACTGAAAAACCCGCATTAGACGAAATTCACAGTGTAGTACATTGTATATGAGTGAGTTGCACTGAAAAACTTAGAATTTACTGAAAAACCCGCATTAGACGGAATGCACAGTGTACTACATAGTATATGAGTGAGTTGCACTGAAAAACCTAGAATTTACTGAAAAACCCGCATTAGACGGAATGCACAGTGTAGTACATTGTATATGAGTGAGTTGCACTGAAAACCTTAGAATTTACTGAAAAACCCGCATTAGACGAAATGCACACTGTAGTACATAGTATATGAGTGAGTTGCACTGAAAAACTTAGAATTTACTGAAAAACCCGCATTAGACGAAATGCACAGTGTAGTACATTGTATATGAGTGAGTTGCACTGAAAAAGTTAGTATTTACTGAAAAACCCGCATTAGACGAAATGCACAGTGTAGTACATTGTATATGAGTGAGTTGCACTGAAAAACTTAGAATTTACTGAAAAACCCGCATTAGACGAAATGCACAGTGTAGTACATTGTATATGAGTGAGTTGCACTGAAAAACTTAGAATTTACTGAAAAACCGGCATTAGACGAAATGCACAGTGTAGTACATTGTATATGAGTGAGTTGCACTGAAAAACTTAGAATTTACTGAAAAACCCGCATTAGACGAAATGCACAGTGTAGTACATTGTATATCAGTGAGTTGCACTGAAAAACTTAGAATTTACTGAAAAACCCGCATTAGACGAAATGCACAGTGTAGTACATTGTATATCAGTGAGTTGCACTGAAAAACTTAGAATTTACTGAAAAACCCGCATTAGACGAAATGCACAGTGTAGTACATTGTATATGAGTGAGTTGCACTGAAAAACTTAGAATTTACTGAAAAACCCGCATTAGACGAAATGCACAGTGTAGTACATTGTATATGAGTGAGTTGCACTGAAAAACTTAGAATTTACTGAAAAACCCGCATTAGACGAAATGCACAGTGTAGTACATAGTATATGAGTGAGTTGCACTGAAAAACTTAGAATTTACTGAAAAACCCGCATTAGACGAAATGCACAGTGTAGTACATTGTATATGAGTGAGTTGCACTGAAAAACTTAGAATTTACTGAAAAACCCGCATTAGACGGAATGCACAGTGTACTACATAGTATATGAGTGAGTTGCACTGAAAAACCTAGAATTTACTGAAAAACCCGCATTAGACGGAATGCACAGTGTAGTACATTGTATATGAGTGAGTTGCACTGAAAACCTTAGAATTTACTGAAAAACCCGCATTAGACGAAATGCACACTGTAGTACATAGTATATGAGTGAGGTGCACTGAAAAACTTAGAATTTACTGAAAAACCCGCAGTAGACGAAATGCACAGTGTAGTACATTGTATTTGAGTGAGTTGCACTGAAAAACTTAGAATTTACTGAAAAACCCGCATTAGACGAAATGCACAGTGTAGTACATTGTATATGAGTGAGTTGCACTGAAAAACTTAGAATTTACTGAAAAACCCGCATTAGACGAAATGCACAGTGTAGTATATAGTATATGAGTGAGTTGCACTGAAAAACTTAGAATTTACTGAAAAACCCGCATTAGACGAAATGCACAGTGTAGTACATTGTATATGAGTGAGTTGCACTGAAAAACTTAGAATTTACTGAAAAACCCGCATTAGACGAAATGCACAGTGTAGTACATTGTATATGAGTGAGTTGCACTGAAAAACTTAGAATTTACTGAAAAACCCGCATTAGACGAAATGCACAGTGTAGGACATTGTATATGAGTGAGTTGCACTGAAAAACTTAGAATTTACTGAAAAACCCGCATTAGACGAAATGCACAGTGTAGGACATTGTATATGAGTGAGTTGCACTGAAAAACTTAGAATTTACTGAAAAACCCGCATTAGACGAAATGCACAGTGTAGTACATTGTATATGAGTGAGTTGCACTGAAAAACTTAGAATTTACTGAAAAACCCGCATTAGACGAAATGCACAGTGTAGTACATTGTATATGAGTGAGTTGTATTGAAAAACTTAGAATTTACTGAAAAACCCGCATTAGACGAAATGCACAGAGTAGTACATTGTATATGAGTGAGTTGCACTGAAAAAGTTAGAATTTACTGAAAAACCCGCATTAGACGAAATGCACAGTGTAGTACATTGTATATGAGTGAGTTGCACTGAAAAAGTTAGAATTTACTGAAAAACCCGCATTAGACGAAATGCACAGTGTAGTACATTGTATATGAGTGAGTTGCACTGAAAAAGTTAGAATTTACTGAAAAACCCGCATTAGACGAAATGCACAGTGTAGTACATAGTATATGAGTGAGTTGCACTGAAAAACTTAGAATTTACTGAAAAACCCGCATTAGACGAAATGCACAGTGTAGTACATAATATATGAGTGAGTTGCAATGAAAAATTTAGAATTTACTGAAAAACCCGCATTAGACGAAATGCACAGTGTAGTATATAGTATATGAGTGAGTTGCACTGAAAAACTTAGAATTTACTGAAAAACCCGCATTAGACGAAATGCACAGTGTAGTATATAGTATATGTGTGAGTTGCACTGAAAAACTTAGAATTTACTGAAAAACCCGCATTAGACGAAATGCACAGTGTAGTACATTGTATATGAGTGAGTTGCACTGAAACACTTAGAATTTACTGAAAAACCCGCATTAGACGAAATGCACAGTGTAGTACATTGTATATGAGTGAGTTGCACTGAAAAACTTAGAATTTACTGAAAAACCCGCATTAGACGAAATGCACAGTGTAGGACATTGTATATGAGTGAGTTGCACTGAAAAACTTAGAATTTACTGAAAAACCCGCATTAGACGAAATGCACAGTGTAGTACATTGTATATGAGTGAGTTGCACTGAAAAACCTAGAATTTACTGAAAAACCCGCATTAGACGAAAAGCACAGTGTAGTACATTGTATATGAGTGAGTTGCACTGAAAAACTTAGAATTTACTGAAAAACCCGCATTAGACGAAATGCACTGTGTAGTACATTGTATATGAGTGAGTTGCACTGAAAAACTTAATATTTACTGAAAAACCCGCATTAGAGGAAATGCACAGTGTAGTACATTGTATATGAGTGAGTTGCACTGAAAAACTTAGAATTTACTGAAAAACCCGCATTAGACGAAATGCACAGTGTAGTACATTGTATATGAGTGAGTTGCACTGAAAAACTTAGAATTTACTGAAAAACCCGCATTAGACGAAATGCACAGAGTAGTACATTGTATATGAGTGAGTTGCACTGAAAAAGTTAGAATTTACTGAAAAACCCGCATTAGACGAAATGCACAGTGTAGTACATTGTATATGAGTGAGTTGCACTGAAAAAGTTAGAATTTACTGAAAAACCCGCATTAGACGAAATGCACAGTGTAGTACATTGTATATGAGTGAGTTGCACTGAAAAACTTAGAATTTACTGAAAAACCCGCATTAGACGAAATGCACACTGTAGTACATAGTATATGAGTGAGGTGCACTGAAAAACTTAGAATTTACTGTAAAACCCGCATTAGACGAAATGCACAGTGTAGTACATTGTATATGAGTGAGTTGCACTGAAAAACTTAGAATTTACTGAAAAACCCGCATTAGACGAAATGCACAGTGTAGTACATTGTATATGAGTGAGTTGCACTGAAAAACTTAGAATTTACTGAAAAACCCGCATTAGACGAAATGCACAGTGTAGTACATTGTATATGAGTGAGTTGCACTGAAAAACTTAGAATTTACTGTAAAACCCGCATTAGACGAAATGCACAGTGTAGTACATTGTATATGAGTGAGTTGCACTGAAAAACTTAGAATTTACTGAAAAACCCGCATTAGACGAAATGCACAGTGTAGGACATTGTATATGAGTGAGTTGCACTGAAAAACTTAGAATTTACTGAAAAACCCGCATTAGACGAAATGCACAGTGTAGGACATTGTATATGAGTGAGTTGCACTGAAAAACTTAGAATTTACTGAAAAACCCGCATTAGACGAAATGCACAGTGTAGTACATTGTATATGAGTGAGTTGCACTAAAAAACTTAGAATTTACTGAAAAACCCGCATTAGACGAAATGCACAGTGTAGTACATTGTATATGAGTGAGTTGCACTGAAAAAGTTAGAATTTACTGAAAAACCCGCATTAGACGAAATGCACAGTGTAGTACATTGTATATGAGTGAGTTGCACTGAAAAAGTTAGAATTTACTGAAAAACCCGCATTAGACGAAATGCACAGTGTAGTACATTGTATATGAGTGAGTTGCACTGAAAAACTTAGAATTTACTGAAAAACCCGCATTAGACGAAATGCACAGTGTAGTACATTGTATATGAGTGAGTTGCACTGAAAAAGTTAGAATTTACTGAAAAACCCGCATTAGACGAAATGCACAGTGTAGTACATTGTATATGAGTGAGTTGCACTGAAAAAGTTAGAATTTACTGAAAAACCCGCATTAGACGAAATGCACAGTGTAGTACATTGTATATGAGTGAGTTGCACTGAAAAACTTAGAATTTACTGAAAAACCCGCATTAGACGAAATGCACAGTGTAGTACATTGTATATGAGTGAGTTGCACTGAAAAACTTAGAATTAACTGAAAAACCCGCATTAGACGAAATGCACACTGTAGTACATAGTATATGAGTGAGTTGCACTGAAAAACTTAGAATTTACTGAAAAACCCGCATTAGACGAAATGCACACTGTAGTACATAGTATATGAGTGAGTTGCACTGAAAAACTTAGAATTTACTGAAAAACCCGCATTAGACCAAATGCACAGTGTAGTACATTGTATATGAGTGAGTTGCACTGAAAAACTTAGAATTTACTGAAAAACCCGCATTAGACGAAATGCACAGTGTAGTACATTGTATATGAGTGAGTTGCACTGAAAAACTTAGAATTTACTGAAAAACCCGCATTAGACGAAATGCACAGTGTAGTACATTGTATATCAGTGAGTTGCACTGAAAAACTTAGAATTTACTGAAAAACCCGCATTAGACGAAATGCACAGTGTAGTACATTGTATATCAGTGAGTTGCACTGAAAAACTTAGAATTTACTGAAAAACCCACATTAGACGAAATGCACAGTGTAGTACATTGTATATGAGTGAGTTGCACTGAAAAACTTAGAATTTACTGAAAAACCCGCATTAGACGAAATGCACAGTGTAGTACATAGTATATGAGTGAGTTGCACTGAAAAACTTAGAATTTACTGAAAAACCCGCATTAGACGAAATGCACAGTGTAGTACATTGTATATGAGTGAGTTGCACTGAAAAACTTAGAATTTACTGAAAAACCCGCATTAGACGGAATGCACAGTGTACTACATAGTATATGAGTGAGTTGCACTGAAAAACCTAGAATTTACTGAAAAACCCGCATTAGACGGAATGCACAGTGTAGTACATTGTATATGAGTGAGTTGCACTGAAAACTTTAGAATTTACTGAAAAACCCGCATTAGACGAAATGCACACTGTAGTACATAGTATATGAGTGAGGTGCACTGAAAAACTTAGAATTTTCTGAAAAACCCGCAGTAGACGAAATGCACAGTGTAGTACATTGTATATGAGTGAGTTGCACTGAAAAACTTAGAATTTACTGAAAAACCCGCATTAGACGAAATGCACAGTGTAGTACATTGTATATGAGTGAGTTGCACTGAAAAACTTAGAATTTACTGAAAAACCCGCATTAGACGAAATGCACAGTGTAGTACATTGTATATGAGTGAGTTGCATTGAAAAACTTAGAATTTACTGAAAAACCCGCATTAGACGAAATGCACAGAGTAGTACATTGTATATGAGTGAGTTGCACTGAAAAAGTTAGAATTTACTGAAAAACCCGCATTAGACGAAATGCACAGTGTAGTACATTGTATATGAGTGAGTTGCACTGAAAAAGTTAGAATTTACTGAAAAACCCGCATTAGACGAAATGCACAGTGTAGTACATTGTATATGAGTGAGTTGCACTGAAAAAGTTAGAATTTACTGAAAAACCCGCATTAGACGAAATGCACAGTGTAGTACATAGTATATGAGTGAGTTGCACTGAAAAACTTAGAATTTACTGAAAAACCCGCATTAGACGAAATGCACAGTGTAGTACATAATATATGAGTGAGTTGCAATGAAAAACTTAGAATTTACTGAAAAACCCGCATTAGACGAAATGCACAGTGTAGTATATAGTATATGAGTGAGTTGCACTGAAAAACTTAGAATTTACTGAAAAACCCGCATTAGACGAAATG
>NW_028227463.1:165321-191849 GCF_978045245.1 Mus caroli | reverse complement strand
ATGCACAGTGTAGTACATAGTATATGAGTGAGTTGCACTGAAAAACTTAGAATTTACTGAAAAACCCGCATTAGACGAAATGCACAGTGTAGTACATTGTATATGAGTGAGTTGCACTGAAAAACTTAGAATTTACTGAAAAACCCGCATTAGACGAAATGTACAGTGTAGTACATTGTATATGAGTGAGTTGCACTGAAAAACTTAGAATTTACTGAAAAACCCGCATTAGACGAAATGCACAGTGTAGTACATTGTATATGAGTGAGTTGCACTGAAAAACTTAGAATTTACTGAAAAACCCGCATTAGACGAAATGCACAGTGTAGTACATTGTATATGAGTGAGTTGCACTGAAAAACTTAGAATTTACTGAAAAACCCGCATTAGACGAAATGCACAGTGTAGTACATTGTATATGAGTGAGTTGCACTGAAAAACTTAGAATTTACTGAAAAACCCGCATTAGACGAAATGCACAGTGTAGTACATTGTATATGAGTGAGTTGCACTGAAAAACTTAGAATTTACTGAAAAACCCGCATTAGACGAAATGCACAGTGTAGTACATTGTATATGAGTGAGTTGCACTGAAAAACTTAGAATTTACTGAAAAACCCGCATTAGACGAAATGCACAGTGTAGTACATAGTATATGAGTGAGTTGCACTGAAAAACTTAGAATTTACTGAAAAACCCGCATTAGACGAAATGCACAGTGTAGTACATTGTATATGAGTGAGTTGCACTGAAAAACTTAGAATTTACTGAAAAACCCGCATTAGACGAAATCACAGTGTAGTACATTGTATATGAGTGAGTTGCACTGAAAAACTTAGAATTTACTGAAAAACCCGCATTAGACGAAATGCACAGTGTAGTACATAGTATATGAGTGAGTTGCACTGAAAAACTTAGAATTTACTGAAAAACCCGCATTAGACGAAATGCACAGTGTAGTACATTGTATATGAGTGAGTTGCACTGAAAAACTTAGAATTTACTGAAAAACCCGCATTAGACGAAATGCACAGTGTAGTACATAGTATATGAGTGAGTTGCACTGAAAAACTTAGAATTTACTGAAAAACCCGCATTAGACGAAATGCACAGTGTAGTACATTGTATATGAGTGAGTTGCACTGAAAAACTTAGAATTTACTGAAAAACCCGCATTAGACGAAATGCACAGTGTAGTACATTGTATATGAGTGAGTTGCACTGAAAAACTTAGAATTTACTGAAAAACCCGCATTAGACGAAATGCACAGTGTAGTACATAGTATATGAGTGAGTTGCACTGAAAAACTTAGAATTTACTGAAAAACCCGCATTAGACGAAATGCACAGTGTAGTACATTGTATATGAGTGAGTTGCACTGAAAAACTTAGAATTTACTGAAAAACCCGCATTAGACGAAATGCACAGTTAGTACATTGTATATGAGTGAGTTGCACTGAAAAACTTAGAATTTACCGAAAAACCCGCATTAGACGAAATCCACAGTGTAGTACATTGTATATGAGTGAGTTGCACTGAAAAACTTAGAATTTACTGAAAAACCCGCATTAGACGAAATGCACAGTGTAGTACATTGTATATGAGTGAGTTGCACTGAAAAAACTTAGAATTTACTGAAAAACCCGCATTAGACGAAATCCACAGTGTAGTACATTGTATATGAGTGAGTTGCACAGAAAAACTTAGAATTTACTGAAAAACCCGCATTAGACGAAATGCACAGTGTAGTACATTGTATATGAGTGAGTTGCACTGAAAAACTTAGAATTTACTGAAAAACCCGCATTAGACGAAATGCACAGTGTAGTACATAGTATATGAGTGAGTTGCACTGAAAAACTTAGAATTTACTGAAAAACCCGCATTAGACGAAATGCACAGTGTAGTACATTGTATATGTGTGTGTTGCACTGAAAAACTTAGAATTTACTGAAAAACCCGCATTAGACGAAATCCACAGTGTAGTACATTGTATATGAGTGAGTTGCACTGAAAAACTTAGAATTTACTGAAAAACCCGCATTAGACGAAATGCACAGTGTAGTACATTGTATATGAGTGAGTTGCACTGAAAAACTTAGAATTTACTGAAAAACCCGCATTAGACAAAATGCACAGTGTAGTACATAGTATATGAGTGAGTTGCACTGAAAAACTTAGAATTTACTGAAAACCCGCATTAGACGAAATGCACAGTGTAGTACATTGTATATGAGTGAGTTGCACTGAAAAACTTAGAATTTACTGAAAAACCCGCATTAGACGAAATGTACAGTGTAGTACATTGTATATGAGTGAGTTGCACTGAAAAACTTAGAATTTACTGAAAAACCCGCATTAGACGAAATGCACAGTGTAGTACATTGTATATGAGTGAGTTGCACTGAAAAACTTAGAATTTACTGAAAAACCCGCATTAGACGAAATGCACAGTGTAGTACATTGTATATGAGTGAGTTGCACTGAAAAACTTAGAATTTACTGAAAAACCCGCATTAGACGAAATGCACAGTGTAGTACATAGTATATGAGTGAGTTGCACTGAAAAACTTAGAATTTACTGAAAAACCCGCATTAGACGAAATGCACAGTGTAGTAAATTGTATATGTGTGAGTTGCACTGAAAAACTTAGAATTTACTGAAAAACCCGCATTAGACGAAATGCACAGTGTAGTACATTGTATATGAGTGAGTTGCACTGAAAAACTTAGAATTTACTGAAAAACCCGCATTAGACGAAATGCACAGTGTAGTACATTGTATATGAGTGAGTTGCACTGAAAAACTTACAATTTACTGAAAAACCCGCATTAGACGAAATCCACAGTGTAGTACATTGTATATGAGTGAGTTGCCCTGAAAAACTTAGAATTTACTGAAAAACCCGCATTAGACGAAATGCACAGTGTAGTAAATTGTATATGTGTGAGTTGCACTGAAAAACTTAGAATTTACTGAAAAACCCGCATTAGACGAAATGCACAGTGTAGTACATTGTATATGAGTGAGTTGCACTGAAAAACTTAGAATTTACTGAAAAACCCGCATTAGACGAAATGCACAGTGTAGTACATTGTATATGAGTGAGTTGCACTGAAAAACTTAGAATTTACTGAAAAACCCGCATGAGACGAAATGCACAGTGTAGTACATAGTATATGAGTGAGTTGCACTGAAAAACTTAGAATTTACTGAAAAACCCGCATTAGACGAAATGCACAGTGTAGTACATTGTATATGAGTGAGTTGCACTGAAAAACTTAGAATTTACTGAAAAACCCGCATTAGACGAAATGCACAGTGTAGTACATTGTATATGAGTGAGTTGCACTGAAAAACTTAGAATTTACTGAAAAACCCGCATTAGACGAAATGCACAGTGTAGTACATTGTATATGAGTGAGTTGCACTGAAAAACTTAGAATTTACTGAAAACCCGCATTAGACGAAATGCACAGTGTAGTACATTGTATATGAGTGAGTTGCACTGAAAAACTTAGAATTTACTGAAAAACCCGCATTAGACGAAATACACAGTGTAGTACATTGTATATGAGTGAGTTGCACTGAAAAACTTAGAATTTACTGAAAAACCCGCATTAGACGAAATGCACAGTGTAGTACATTGTATATGAGTGAGTTGCACTGAAAAACTTAGAATTTACTGAAAAACCCGCATTAGACGAAATGCACAGTGTAGTACATAGTATATGAGTGAGTTGCACTGAAAAACTTAGAATTTACTGAAAAACCCGCATTAGACGAAATGCACAGTGTAGTACATAGTATATGAGTGAGTTGCACTGAAAAACTTAGAATTTACTGAAAAACCCGCATTAGACGAAATGCACAGTGTAGTACATTGTATATGAGTGAGTTGCACTGAAAAACTTAGAATTTACTGAAAAACCCGCATTAGACAAAATGCACAGTGTAGTATATTGAATATGAGTGAGTTGCACTGAAAAACTTAGAATTTACTGAAAAACCCGCATTAGACGAAATGCACAGTGTAGTACATTGTATATGAGTGAGTTGCACTGAAAAACTTAGAATTTACTGAAAAACCCGCATTAGACGAAATGCACAGTGTAGTACATTGTATATGAGTGAGTTGCACTGAAAAACTTAGAATTTACTGAAAAACCCGCATTAGACGAAATGCACAGTGTAGTACATTGTATATGAGTGAGTTGCACTGAAAAACTTAGAATTTACTGAAAACCCGCATTAGACGAAATGCACAGTGTAGTACATTGTATATGAGTGAGTTGCACTGAAAAACTTAGAATTTACTGAAAAACCCGCATTAGACGAAATACACAGTGTAGTACATTGTATATGAGTGAGTTGCACTGAAAAACTTAGAATTTACTGAAAAACCCGCATTAGACGAAATGCACAGTGTAGTACATTGTATATGAGTGAGTTGCACTGAAAAACTTAGAATTTACTGAAAAACCCGCATTAGACGAAATGCACAGTGTAGTACATAGTATATGAGTGAGTTGCACTGAAAAACTTAGAATTTACTGAAAAACCCGCATTAGACGAAATGCACAGTGTAGTACATAGTATATGAGTGAGTTGCACTGAAAAACTTAGAATTTACTGAAAAACCCGCATTAGACGAAATGTACAGTGTAGTACATTGTATATGAGTGAGTTGCACTGAAAAACTTAGAATTTACTGAAAAACCCGCATTAGACGAAATGCACAGTGTAGTATATTGTATATGAGTGAGTTGCACTGAAAAACTTAGAATTTACTGAAAAACCCGCATTAGACGAAATGCACAGTGTAGTACATTGTATATGAGTGAGTTGCACTGAAAAACTTAGAATTTACTGAAAACCCGCATTAGACGAAATGCACAGTGTAGTACATTGTATATGAGTGAGTTGCACTGAAAAACTTAGAATTTACTGAAAAACCCGCATTAGACGAAATGCACAGTGTAGTACATAGTATATGAGTGAGTTGCACTGAAAAACTTAGAATTTACTGAAAAACCCGCATTAGACGAAATGCACAGTGTAGTACATTGTATATGAGTGAGTTGCACTGAAAAACTTAGAATTAACTGAAAAACCCGCATTAGACTAAATGCACAGTGTAGTACATAGTATATGAGTGAGTTGCACTGAAAAACTTAGAATTTACTGAAAAACCCGCATTAGACGAAATGCACAGTGTAGTACATAGTATATGAGTGAGTTGCACTAAAAAACTTAGAATTTACTGAAAAACCCGCATTAGACGAAATGCACAGTGTAGTACATTGTATATGAGTGAGTTGCACTGAAAAACTTAGAATTTACTGAAAAACCCGCATTAGACGAAATGCACAGTGTAGTACATAGTATATGAGTGAGTTGCACTGAAAAACTTAGAATTTACTGAAAAACCCGCATTAGACGAAATGCACAGTGTAGTACATTGTATATGAGTGAGTTGCACTGAAAAACTTAGAATTTACTGAAAAACCCGCATTAGACGAAATGCACAGTGTAGTACATAGTATATGAGTGAGTTGCACTGAAAAACTTAGAATTTACTGAAAAACCCGCATTAGACGAAATGCACAGTGTAGTACATTGTATATGAGTGAGTTGCACTGAAAAACTTAGAATTTACTGAAAAACCCGCATTAGACGAAATGCACAGTGTAGTATATTGAATATGAGTGAGTTGCACTGAAAAACTTAGAATTTACTGAAAAACCCGCATTAGACGAAATGCACAGTGTAGTACATTGTATATGAGTGAGTTGCACTGAAAAACTTAGAATTTACTGAAAAACCCGCATTAGACGAAATGCACAGTGTAGTACATAGTATATGAGTGAGTTGCACTGAAAAACTTAGAATTTACTGAAAAACCCGCATTAGACGAAATGCACAGTGTAGTACATAGTATATGAGTGAGTTGCACTGAAAAACTTAGAATTTACTGAAAAACCCGCATTAGACGAAATGTACAGTGTAGTACATTGTATATGAGTGAGTTGCACTGAAAAACTTAGAATTTACTGAAAAACCCGCATTAGACGAAATGCACAGTGTAGTATATTGAATATGAGTGAGTTGCACTGAAAAACTTAGAATTTACTGAAAAACCCGCATTAGACGAAATGCACAGTGTAGTACATTGTATATGAGTGAGTTGCACTGAAAAACTTAGAATTTACTGAAAAACCCGCATTAGACGAAATGCACAGTGTAGTACATAGTATATGAGTGAGTTGCACTGAAAAACTTAGAATTTACTGAAAAACCCGCATTAGACGAAATGCACAGTGTAGTACATTGTATATGAGTGAGTTGCACTGAAAAACTTAGAATTTACTGAAAAACCCGCATTAGACTAAATGCACAGTGTAGTACATAGTATATGAGTGAGTTGCACTGAAAAAGTTAGAATTTACTGAAAAACCCGCATTAGACGAAATGCACAGTGTAGTACATTGTATATGAGTGAGTTGCACTGAAAAACTTAGAATTTACTGAAAAACCCGCATTAGACGAAATGCACAGTGTAGTACATTGTATATGAGTGAGTTGCACTGAAAAACTTAGAATTTACTGAAAAACCCGCATGAGACGAAATGCACAGTGTAGTACATAGTATATGAGTGAGTTGCACTGAAAAACTTAGAATTTACTGAAAAACCCGCATTAGACGAAATGCACAGTGTAGTACATAGTATATGAGTGAGTTGTACTGAAAAACTTAGAATTTACTGAAAAACCCGCATTAGACGAAATGCACAGTGTAGTACATTGTATATGAGTGAGTTGCACTGAAAAACTTAGAATTTACTGAAAAACCCGCATTAGACGAAATGCACAGTGTAGTACATTGTATATGAGTGAGTTGCACTGAAAAACTTAGAATTTACTGAAAAACCCGCATTAGACGAAATGCACAGTGTAGTATATTGAATATGAGTGAGTTGCACTGAAAAACTTAGAATTTACTGAAAAACCCGCATTATTCGAAATGCACAGTGTAGTACATTGTATATGAGTGAGTTGCACTGAAAAACTTAGAATTTACTGAAAAACCCGCATTAGACGAAATGCACAGTGTAGTACATAGTATATGAGTGAGTTGCACTGAAAAACTTAGAATTTACTGAAAAACCCGCATTAGACGAAATGCACAGTTTAGTACATTGTATATGAGTGAGTTGCACTGAAAAACTTAGAATTAACTGAAAAACCCGCATTAGACTAAATGCACAGTGTAGTACATAGTATATGAGTGAGTTGCACTGAAAAACTTAGAATTTACTGAAAAACCCGCATTAGACGAAATGCACAGTGTAGTACATTGTATATGAGTGAGTTGCACTGAAAAACTTAGAATTTACTGAAAAACCCGCATTAGACGAAATCCACAGTGTAGTACATTGTATATGAGTGAGTTGCACTGAAAAACTTAGAATTTACTGAAAAACCCGCATTAGACGAAATGCACAGTATAGTACATTGTATATGAGTGAGTTGCACTGAAAAACTTAGAATTTACTGAAAAACCCGCATTAGACGAAATCCACAGTGTAGTACATTGTATATGAGTGAGTTGCACAGAAAAACTTAGAATTTACTGAAAAACCCGCATTAGACGAAATGCACAGTGTAGTACATTGTATATGAGTGAGTTGCACTGAAAAACTTAGAATTTACTGAAAAACCCGCATTAGACGAAATGCACAGTGTAGTACATTGTATATGAGTGAGTTGCACTGAAAAACTTAGAATTTACTGAAAAACCCGCATAAGACGAAATGCACAGTGTAGTACATAGTATATGAGTGAGTTGCACTGAAAAACTTAGAATTTACTGAAAAACCCGCATTAGACGAAATGCACAGTGTAGTACATTGTATATGAGTGAGTTGCACTGAAAAACTTAGAATTTACTGAAAAACCCGCATTAGACGAAATCCACAGTGTAGTACATTGTATATGAGTGAGTTGCACTGAAAAACTTAGAATTTACTGAAAAACCCGCATTAGACGAAATGCACAGTGTAGTACATTGTATATGAGTGAGTTGCACTGAAAAACTTAGAATTTACTGAAAAACCCGCATTAGACGAAATCCACAGTGTAGTACATTGTATATGAGTGAGTTGCACTGAAAAACTTAGAATTTACTGAAAAACCCGCATTAGACGAAATGCATAGTGTAGTACATTGTATATGAGTGAGTTGCACTGAAAAACTTAGAATTTACTGAAAAACCCGCATTAGACGAAATCCACAGTGTAGTACATTGTATATGAGTGAGTTGCACTGAAAAACTTAGAATTTACTGAAAAACACGCATTAGACGAAATGTACAGTGTAGTACATTGTATATGAGTGAGTTGCACTGAAAAACTTAGAATTTACTGAAAAACCCGCATTAGACGAAATGAACAGTGTAGTACATAGTATATGAGTGAGTTGCACTGAAAAACTTAGAATTTACTGAAAAACCCGCATTAGACGAAATGCACAGTGTAGTACATAGTATATGAGTGAGTTGCACTGAAAAACTTAGAATTTACTGAAAAACCCGCATTAGACGAAATGCACAGTGTAGTACATTGTATATGAGTGAGTTGCACTGAAAAACTTAGAATTTACTGAAAAACCCGCATTAGACGAAATGCACAGTGTAGTACATAGTATATGAGTGAGTTGCACTGAAAAACTTAGAATATACTGAAAAAGCCGCATTAGACGAAATGCACAGTGTAGTACATTGTATATGAGTGAGTTGCACTGAAAAACTTAGAATTTACTCAAAAACCCGCATTAGACGAAATGCACAGTGTAGTACATTGTATATGAGTGAGTTGCACTGAAAAACTTAGAATTTACTGAAAAACCCGCATTAGACGAAATGCACAGTGTAGTACATAGTATATGAGTGAGTTGCACTGAAAAACTTAGAATTTACTGAAAAACCCGCATTAGACGAAATGCACAGTGTAGTACATTGTATATGAGTGAGTTGCACTGAAAAACTTAGAATTTACTGAAAAACCCGCATTAGACGAAATGCACAGTGTAGTACATTGTATATGAGTGAGTTGCACTGAAAAACTTAGAATTTACTGAAAAACCCGCATTAGACGAAATGCACAGTGTAGTACATAGTATATGAGTGAGTTGCACTGAAAAACTTAGAATTTACTGAAAAACCCGCATTAGACGAAATGCACAGTGTAGTACATAGTATATGAGTGAGTTGCACTGAAAAACTTAGAATTTACTGAAAAACCCGCATTAGACGAAATGCACAGTGTAGTACATTGTATATGAGTGAGTTGCACTGAAAAACTTAGAATTTACTGAAAAACCCGCATTAGACGAAATGCACAGTGTAGTACATTGTATATGAGTGAGTTGCACTGAAAAACTTAGAATTTACTGAAAAACCCGCATTAGACGAAATGCACAGTGTAGTATATTGAATATGAGTGAGTTGCACTGAAAAACTTAGAATTTACTGAAAAACCCGCATTAGACGAAATGCACAGTGTAGTACATTGTATATGAGTGAGTTGCACTGAAAAACTTAGAATTTACTGAAAAACCCGCATTAGACGAAATGCACAGTGTAGTACATTGTATATGAGTGAGTTGCACTGAAAAACTTAGAATTTACTGAAAAACCCGCATTAGACGAAATCCACAGTGTAGTACATTGTATATGAGTGAGTTGCACTGAAAAACTTAGAATTTACTGAAAAACCCGCATTAGACGAAATGCACAGTGTAGTACATTGTATATGAGTGAGTTGCACTGAAAAACTTAGAATTTACTGAAAAACCCGCATTAGACGAAATGCACAGTGTAGTACATTGTATATGAGTGAGTTGCACTGAAAAACTTACAATTTACTGAAAAACCCGCATAAGACGAAATGCACAGTGTAGTACATAGTATATGAGTGAGTTGCACTGAAAAACTTAGAATTTACTGAAAAACCCGCATTAGACGAAATGCACAGTGTAGTACATTGTATATGAGTGAGTTGCACTGAAAAACTTAGAATTTACTGAAAAACCCGCATTAGACGAAATCCACAGTGTAGTACATTGTATATGAGTGATTTGCACTGAAAAACTTAGAATTTACTGAAAAACCCGCATTAGACGAAATGCACAGTGTAGTACATTGTATATGAGTGAGTTGCACTGAAAAACTTAGAATTTACTGAAAAACCCGCATTAGACGAAATCCACAGTGTAGTACATTGTATATGAGTGAGTTGCACTGAAAAACTTAGAATTTACTGAAAAACCCGCATTAGACGAAATGCACAGTGTAGTACATAGTATATGAGTGAGTTGCACTGAAAAACTTAGAATTTACTGAAAAACCCGCATTAGACGAAATGTACAGTGTAGTACATTGTATATGAGTGAGTTGCACTGAAAAACTTAGAATTTACTGAAAAACCCGCATTAGACGAAATGCACAGTGTAGTACATAGTATATGAGGGAGTTGCACTGAATAACTTAGAATTTACTGAAAAACCCACATTAGACGAAATGCACAGTGTAGTACATTGTATATGAGTGAGTTGCACTGAAAAACTTAGAATTTACTGAAAAACCCGCATTAGACGAAATGCACAGTGTAGTACATTGTACATGAGTGAGTTGCACTGAAAAACTTAGAATTTACTGAAAAACCCGCATTAGACGAAATGCACAGTGTAGTACATTGTATATGAGTGAGTTGCACTGAAAAACTTAGAATTTACTGAAAAACCCGCATTAGACGAAATGCATAGTGTAGTACATTGTATATGAGTGAGTTGCACTGAAAAACTTAGAATTTACTGAAAAACCCGCATTAGACGAAATGCACAGTGTAGTACATTGTATATGAGTGAGTTGCACTGAAAAACTTAGAATTTACTGAAAAACCCGCATTAGACGAAATGTACAGTGTAGTACATTGTATATGAGTGAGTTGCACTGAAAAACTTAGAATTTACTGAAAAACCCGCATTAGACGAAATGCACAGTGTAGTACATAGTATATGAGTGAGTTGCACTGAAAAACTTAGAATTTACTGAAAAACCCGCATTAGACGAAATCCACAGTGTAGTACATTGTATATGAGTGAGTTGCACAGAAAAACTTAGAATTTACTGAAAAACCCGCATTAGACGAAATGCACAGTGTAGTACATTGTATATGAGTGAGTTGCACTGAAAAACTTAGAATTTACTGAAAAACCCGCATTAGACGAAATGCACAGTGTAGTACATTGTATATGAGTGAGTTGCACTGAAAAACTTAGAATTTACTGAAAAACCCGCATAAGACGAAATGCACAGTGTAGTACATAGTATATGAGTGAGTTGCACTGAAAAACTTAGAATTTACTGAAAAACCCGCATTAGACGAAATGCACAGTGTAGTACATTGTATATGAGTGAGTTGCACTGAAAAACTTAGAATTTACTGAAAAACCCGCATTAGACGAAATCCACAGTGTAGTACATTGTATATGAGTGAGTTGCACTGAAAAACTTAGAATTTACTGAAAAACCCGCATTAGACGAAATGCACAGTGTAGTACATTGTATATGAGTGAGTTGCACTGAAAAACTTAGAATTTACTGAAAAACCCGCATTAGACGAAATCCACAGTGTAGTACATTGTATATGAGTGAGTTGCACTGAAAAACTTAGAATTTACTGAAAAACCCGCATTAGACGAAATGCATAGTGTAGTACATTGTATATGAGTGAGTTGCACTGAAAAACTTAGAATTTACTGAAAAACCCGCATTAGACGAAATCCACAGTGTAGTACATTGTATATGAGTGAGTTGCACTGAAAAACTTAGAATTTACTGAAAAACACGCATTAGACGAAATGTACAGTGTAGTACATTGTATATGAGTGAGTTGCACTGAAAAACTTAGAATTTACTGAAAAACCCGCATTAGACGAAATGAACAGTGTAGTACATAGTATATGAGTGAGTTGCACTGAAAAACTTAGAATTTACTGAAAAACCCGCATTAGACGAAATGCACAGTGTAGTACATAGTATATGAGTGAGTTGCACTGAAAAACTTAGAATTTACTGAAAAACCCGCATTAGACGAAATGCACAGTGTAGTACATTGTATATGAGTGAGTTGCACTGAAAAACTTAGAATTTACTGAAAAACCCGCATTAGACGAAATGCACAGTGTAGTACATAGTATATGAGTGAGTTGCACTGAAAAACTTAGAATATACTGAAAAAGCCGCATTAGACGAAATGCACAGTGTAGTACATTGTATATGAGTGAGTTGCACTGAAAAACTTAGAATTTACTCAAAAACCCGCATTAGACGAAATGCACAGTGTAGTACATTGTATATGAGTGAGTTGCACTGAAAAACTTAGAATTTACTGAAAAACCCGCATTAGACGAAATGCACAGTGTAGTACATAGTATATGAGTGAGTTGCACTGAAAAACTTAGAATTTACTGAAAAACCCGCATTAGACGAAATGCACAGTGTAGTACATTGTATATGAGTGAGTTGCACTGAAAAACTTAGAATTTACTGAAAAACCCGCATTAGACGAAATGCACAGTGTAGTACATTGTATATGAGTGAGTTGCACTGAAAAACTTAGAATTTACTGAAAAACCCGCATTAGACGAAATGCACAGTGTAGTACATAGTATATGAGTGAGTTGCACTGAAAAACTTAGAATTTACTGAAAAACCCGCATTAGACGAAATGCACAGTGTAGTACATAGTATATGAGTGAGTTGCACTGAAAAACTTAGAATTTACTGAAAAACCCGCATTAGACGAAATGCACAGTGTAGTACATTGTATATGAGTGAGTTGCACTGAAAAACTTAGAATTTACTGAAAAACCCGCATTAGACGAAATGCACAGTGTAGTACATTGTATATGAGTGAGTTGCACTGAAAAACTTAGAATTTACTGAAAAACCCGCATTAGACGAAATGCACAGTGTAGTATATTGAATATGAGTGAGTTGCACTGAAAAACTTAGAATTTACTGAAAAACCCGCATTAGACGAAATGCACAGTGTAGTACATTGTATATGAGTGAGTTGCACTGAAAAACTTAGAATTTACTGAAAAACCCGCATTAGACGAAATGCACAGTGTAGTACATTGTATATGAGTGAGTTGCACTGAAAAACTTAGAATTTACTGAAAAACCCGCATTAGACGAAATCCACAGTGTAGTACATTGTATATGAGTGAGTTGCACTGAAAAACTTAGAATTTACTGAAAAACCCGCATTAGACGAAATGCACAGTGTAGTACATTGTATATGAGTGAGTTGCACTGAAAAACTTAGAATTTACTGAAAAACCCGCATTAGACGAAATGCACAGTGTAGTACATTGTATATGAGTGAGTTGCACTGAAAAACTTACAATTTACTGAAAAACCCGCATAAGACGAAATGCACAGTGTAGTACATAGTATATGAGTGAGTTGCACTGAAAAACTTAGAATTTACTGAAAAACCCGCATTAGACGAAATGCACAGTGTAGTACATTGTATATGAGTGAGTTGCACTGAAAAACTTAGAATTTACTGAAAAACCCGCATTAGACGAAATCCACAGTGTAGTACATTGTATATGAGTGAGTTGCACTGAAAAACTTAGAATTTACTGAAAAACCCGCATTAGACGAAATGCACAGTGTAGTACATTGTATATGAGTGAGTTGCACTGAAAAACTTAGAATTTACTGAAAAACCCGCATTAGACGAAATGTACAGTGTAGTACATTGTATATGAGTGAGTTGCACTGAAAAACTTAGAATTTACTGAAAAACCAGCATTAGACGAAATCCACAGTGTAGTACATAGTATATGAGTGAGTTGCACTGAAAAACTTAGAATTTACTGAAAAACCCGCATTAGACGAAATGCACAGTGTAGTACATTGTATATGAGTGAGTTGCACTGAAAAACTTAGAATTTACTGAAAAACCCGCATTAGACGAAATGCACAGTGTAGTACATTGTATATGAGTGAGTTGCACTGAAAAACTTAGAATTTACTGAAAAACCCGCATTAGACGAAATGCACAGTGTAGTACATAGTATGTGAGTGAGTTGCACTGAAAAACTTAGAATTTACTGAAAAACCCGCATTAGACGAAATGCACAGTGTAGTACATAGTATATGAGTGTGTTGCACTGAAAAACTTAGAATTTACTGAAAAACCCGCATTAGACGAAATGCACATTGTAGTACATTGTATATGAGTGAGTTGCACTGAAAAACTTAGAATTTACTGAAAAACCCGCATTAGACGAAATGCACAGTGTAGTACATTGTATATGAGTGAGTTGCACTGAAAAACTTAGAATTTACTGAAAAACCCGCATTAGACGAAATGCACAGTGTAGTACATTGAATATGAGTGAGTTGCACTGAAAAACTTAGAATTTACTGAAAAACCCGCATTAGACGAAATGCACAGTGTAGTACATTGTATATGAGTGAGTTGCACTGAAAAACTTAGAATTTACTGAAAAACCCGCATTAGACGAAATGCACAGTGTAGTACATAGTATATGAATGAGTTGCACTGAAAAACTTAGAATTTACTGAAAAACCCGCATTAGACGAAATCCACAGTGTAGTACATTGTATATGAGTGAGTTGCACTGAAAAACTTAGAATTTACTGAAAAACCCGCATTAGACGAAATGCACAGTGTAGTACATAGTATATGAGGGAGTTGCACTGAAAAACTTAGAATTTACTGAAAAACCCGCATTAGACGAAATGCACAGTGTAGTACATTGTATATGAGTGAGTTGCACTGAAAAACTTAGAATTTACTGAAAAACCCGCATTAGACGAAATGCACAGTGTAGTACATTGTACATGAGTGAGTTGCACTGAAAAACTTAGAATTTACTGAAAAACACGCATTAGACGAAATGCACAGTGTAGTACATTGTATATGAGTGAGTTGCACTGAAAAACTTAGAATTTACTGAAAAACCCGCATTAGACGAAATGCACAGTGTAGTACATTGTATATGAGTGAGTTGCACTGAAAAACTTAGAATTTACTGAAAAACCCGCATTAGACGAAATGCACAGTGTAGTACATAGTATATGAGTGAGTTGCAATGAAAAACTTAGAATTTACTGAAAAACCCGCATTAGACGAAATGCACAGTGTAGTACATTGTATATGAGTGAGTTGCACTGAAAAACTTAGAATTTACTGAAAAACCCGCATTAGACGAAATGCACAGTGTAGTACATAGTATATGAGTGAGTTGCACTGAAAAACTTAGAATTTACTGAAAAACCCGCATTAGACGAAATGCATAGTGTAGTACATTGTATATGAGTGAGTTGCACTGAAAAACTTAGAATTTACTGAAAAACCCGCATTAGACGAAATCCACAGTGTAGTACATTGTATATGAGTGAGTTGCACTGAAAAACTTAGAATTTACTGAAAAACCCGCATTAGACGAAATGTACAGTGTAGTACATTGTATATGAGTGAGTTGAACTGAAAAACTTAGAATTTACTGAAAAACCCGCATTAGACGAAATGCACAGTGTAGTACATAGTATATGAGTGAGTTGCACTGAAAAACTTAGAATTTACTGAAAAACCCGCATTAGACGAAATGCACAGTGTAGTACATTGTATATGAGTGAGTTGCACTGAAAAACTTAGAATTTACTGAAAAACCCGCATTAGACGAAATGCACAGTGTAGTACATTGTATATGAGTGAGTTGCACTGAAAAACTTAGAATTTACTGAAAAACCCGCATTAGACGAAATGCACAGTGTAGTACATAGTATATGAGTGAGTTGCACTGAAAAACTTAGAATTTACTGAAAAACCCGCATTAGACGAAATGCACAGTGTAGTACATAGTATATGAGTGTGTTGCACTGAAAAACTTAGAATTTACTGAAAAACCCGCATTAGACGAAATGCACAGTGTAGTACATTGTATATGAGTGAGTTGCACTGAAAAACTTAGAATTTACTGAAAAACCCGCATTAGACGAAATGCACAGTGTAGTACATTGTATATGAGTGAGTTGCACTGAAAAACTTAGAATTTACTGAAAAACCCGCATTAGACGAAATGCACACTGTAGTACATTGTATATGAGTGAGTTGCACTGAAAAACTTAGAATTTACTGAAAAATCCGCATTAGACGAAATGCACAGTGTAGTACATTGTATATGAGTGAGTTGCACTGAAAAACTTAGAATTTACTGAAAAACCCGCATTAGACGAAATGTACAGTGTAGTACATTGTATATGAGTGAGTTGCACTGAAAAACTTAGAATTTACTGAAAAACCCGCATTAGACGAAATGCACAGTGTAGTACATTGTATATGAGTGAGTTGCACTGAAAAACTTAGAATTTACTGAAAAACCCGCATTAGACGAAATGCACAGTGTAGTACATTGTATATGAGTGAGTTGCACTGAAAAACTTAGAATTTACTGAAAAACTCGCATTAGACGAAATGCACAGTGTAGTACATTGTATATGTGTGAGTTGCACTGAAAAACTTAGAATTTACTGAAAAACCCGCATTAGACGAAATGCACAGTGTAGTACATTGTATATGAGTGAGTTGCACTGAAAAACTTAGAATTTACTGAAAAACCCGCATTAGACGAAATGCACAGTGTAGTACATTGTATATGAGTGAGTTGCACTGAAAAACTTAGAATTTACTGAAAAACCCGCATTAGACGAAATACACAGTGTAGTACATTGTATATGTGTGAGTTGCACTGAAAAACTTAGAATTTACTGAAAAACCCGCATTAGACGAAATGCACAGTGTAGTACATAGTATATGAGTGAGTTGCACTGAAAAACTTAGAATTTACTGAAAAACCGGCATTAGACGAAATACACAGTGTAGTACATTGTATATGAGTGAGTTGCACTGAAAAACTTAGAATTTACTGAAAAACCCGCATTAGACGAAATGCACAGTGTAGTACATTGTATATGAGTGAGTTGCACGGAAAAACTTAGAATTTACTGAAAAACCCGCATTAGACGAAATCCACAGTGTAGTACATTGTATATGAGTGAGTTGCACTGAAAAACTTAGAATTTACTGAAAAACCCGCATTAGACGAAATCCACAGTGTAGTACATTGTATATGAGTGAGTTGCACTGAAAAACTTAGAATTTACTGAAAAACCCGCATTAGACGAAACGTACAGTGTAGTACATTGTATATGAGTGAGTTGCACTGAAAAACTTAGAATTTACTGAAAAACCCGCATTAGACGAAATGCACAGTGTAGTACATTGTATATGAGTGAGTTGCACTGAAAAACTTAGAATTTACTGAAAAACCCGCATTAGACGAAATGCACAGTGTAGTACATTGGATATGAGTGAGTTGCACTGAAAAACTTAGAATTTACTGAAAAACCCGCATTAGACGAAATGCACAGTGTAGTACATTGTATATGAGTGAGTTGCACTGAAAAACTTAGAATTTACTGAAAAACCCGCATTAGACGAAATGCACAGTGTAGTACATTGTATATGAGTGAGTTGCACTGAAAAACTTAGAATTTACTGAAAAACCCGCATTACACGAAATGCACAGTGTAGTACATTGTATATGAGTGAGTTGCACTGAAAAACTTAGAATTTACTGAAAAACCCGCATTAGACGAAATGCACAGTGTAGTACATTGTATATGAGTGAGTTGCACTGAAAAACTTAGAATTTACTGAAAAACCCGCATTAGACGAAATGCACAGTGTAGTACATTGTATATGAGTGAGTTGCACTGAAAAACTTAGAATTTACTGAAAACCCGCATTAGACGAAATGCACAGTGTAGTACATAGTATATGAGTGAGTTGCACTGAAAAACTTAGAATTTACTGAAAAACCCGCATTAGACGAAATGCACAGTGTAGTACATTGTATATGTGTGAGTTGCACTGAAAAACTTAGAATTTACTGAAAAACCCGCATTAGACAAAATGCACAGTGTAGTACATTGTATATGAGTGAGTTGCACTGAAAAACTTAGAATTTACTTAAAAACCTGCATTAGACGAAATCCACAGTGTAGTACATTGTATATGAGTGAGTTGCACTGAAGAAACTTAGAATTTACTGAAAAACCCGCATTAGACGAAATGCACAGTGTAGTACATTGTATATGAGTGAGTTGCACTGAAAAACTTAGAATTTACTGAAAAACCCGCATTAGACGAAATCCACAGTGTAGTACATTGTATATGAGTGAGTTGCACTGAAAAACTTAGAATTTACTGAAAAACCCGCATTAGACGAAATCCACAGTGTAGTACATTGTATATGAGTGAGTTGCACGGAAAAACTTAGAATTTACTGAAAAACCCGCATTAGACGAAATCCACAGTGTAGTACATTGTATATGAGTGAGTTGAACTGAAAAACTTAGAATTTACTGAAAAACCCGCATTAGACGAAATGCACAGTGTAGTACATTGTATATGAGTGAGTTGCACTGAAAAACTTAGAATTTACTGAAAAACCCGCATTAGACGAAATGCACAGTGTAGTACATAGTATATGAGTGAGTTGCACTGAAAAACTTAGAATTTACTGAAAAACCCGCATTAGACGAAATGCACAGTGTAGTACATAGTATATGAGTGTGTTGCACTGAAAAACTTAGAATTTACTGAAAAACCCGCATTAGACGAAATGCACAGTGTAGTACATTGTATATGAGTGAGTTGCACTGAAAAACTTAGAATTTACTGAAAAACCCGCATTAGACGAAATGCACAGTGTAGTACATTGTATATGAGTGAGTTGCACTGAAAAACTTAGAATTTACTGAAAAACCCGCATTAGACGAAATGCACACTGTAGTACATTGTATATGAGTGAGTTGCACTGAAAAACTTAGAATTTACTGAAAAATCCGCATTAGACGAAATGCACAGTGTAGTACATTGTATATGAGTGAGTTGCACTGAAAAACTTAGAATTTACTGAAAAACCCGCATTAGACGAAATGTACAGTGTAGTACATTGTATATGAGTGAGTTGCACTGAAAAACTTAGAATTTACTGAAAAACCCGCATTAGACGAAATGCACAGTGTAGTACATTGTATATGAGTGAGTTGCACTGAAAAACTTAGAATTTACTGAAAAACCCGCATTAGACGAAATGCACAGTGTAGTACATTGTATATGAGTGAGTTGCACTGAAAAACTTAGAATTTACTGAAAAACTCGCATTAGACGAAATGCACAGTGTAGTACATTGTATATGAGTGAGTTGCACTGAAAAACTTAGAATTTACTGAAAAACCCGCATTAGACGAAATGCACAGTGTAGTACATTGTATATGAGTGAGTTGCACTGAAAAACTTACAATTTACTGAAAAACCCGCATAAGATGAAATGCACAGTGTAGTACATAGTATATGAGTGAGTTCCACTGAAAAACTTAGAATTTACTGAAAAACCCGCATTAGACGAAATGCACAGTGTAGTACATTGTATATGAGTGAGTTGCACTGAAAAACTTAGAATTTACTGAAAAACCCGCATTAGACGAAATGCACAGTGTAGTACATTGTATATGAGTGAGTTGCACTGAAAAACTTAGAATTTACTGAAAAACCCGCATTAGACGAAATGCACAGTGTAGTACATTGTATATGAGTGAGTTGCACTGAAAAACTTAGAATTTACTGAAAAACCCGCATTAGACGAAATGCACAGTGTAGTACATTGTATATGAGTGAGTTGCACTGAAAAACTTAGAATTTACTGAAAAACCCGCATTAGACGAAATGCACAGTGTAGTACATTGTATATGAGTGAGTTGCACTGAAAAACTTAGAATTTACTGAAAAACCCGCATTAGACGAAATGCACAGTGTAGTACATTGTATATGAGTGAGTTGCACTGAAAAACTTAGAATTTACCGAAAAACCCGCATTAGACGAAATGCACAGTGTAGTACATTGTATATGTGTGAGTTGCACTGAAAAACATAGAATTTACTGAAAAACCCGCATTAGACGAAATGCACAGTGTAGTACATTGTATATGAGTGAGTTGCACAGAAAAACTTAGAATTTACTGAAAAACCCGCATTAGACGAAATCCACAGTGTAGTACATTGTATATGAGTGAGTTGCACTGAAAAACTTAGAATTTACTGAAAAACCCGCATTAGACGAAATGCACAGTGTAGTACATTGTATATGAGTGAGTTGCACTGAAAAACTTAGAATTTACTGAAAAACCCGCATTAGACGAAATGCACAGTGTAGTACATTGTATATGAGTGAGTTGCACTGAAAAACTTAGAATTTACTGAAAAACCCGCACTAGACGAAATGCACACTGTAGTACATTGTATATGAGTGAGTTGCACTGAAAAACTTAGAATTACTGAAAAATCCGCATTAGACGAAATGCACAGTGTAGTACATTGTATATGAGTGAGTTGCACTGAAAAACTTAGAATTTACTGAAAAACCCGCATTAGACGAAATGCACAGTGTAGTACATTGTATATGAGTGAGTTGCACTGAAAAACTTAGAATTTACTGAAAAACCCGCATTAGACGAAATGCACAGTGTAGTACATTGTATATGAGTGAGTTGCACTGAAAAACTTAGAATTTACTGAAAAACCCGCATTAGACGAAATGCACAGTGTAGTACATTGTATATGAGTGAGTTGCACTGAAAAACTTAGAATTTACTGAAAAACCCGCATTAGACGAAATGCACAGTGTAGTACATAGTATATGAGTGAGTTGCACTGAAAAACTTAGAATTTACTGAAAAACCCGCATTAGACGAAATGCACAGTGTAGTACATTGTATATGTGTGAGTTGCACTGAAAAACTTAGAATTTACTGAAAAACCCGCATTAGACGAAATGCACACTGTAGTACATTGTATATGAGTGAGTTGCACTGAAAAACTTAGAATTTACTGAAAAACCCGCATTAGACGAAATGCACACTGTAGTACATTGTATATGAGTGAGTTGCACTGAAAAACTTAGAATTTACTGAAAAACCCGCATTAGACGAAATACACAGTGTAGTACATTGTATATGTGTGAGTTGCACTGAAAAACTTAGAATTTACTGAAAAACCCGCATTAGACGAAATGCACAGTGTAGTACATAGTATATGAGTGAGTTGCACTGAAAAACTTAGAATTTACTGAAAAACCCGCATTAGACGAAATGCACAGTGTAGTACATTGTATATGAGTGAGTTGCACTGAAAAACTTAGAATTTACTGAAAAACCCGCATTAGACGAAATGCACAGTGTAGTACATTGTATATGAGTGAGTTGCACTGAAAAACTTAGAATTTACTGAAAAACCCGCATTACACGAAATGCACAGTGTAGTACATTGTATATGAGTGAGTTGCACTGAAAAACTTAGAATTTACTGAAAAACCCGCATTAGACGAAATGCACAGTGTAGTACATTGTATATGAGTGAGTTGCACTGAAAAACTTAGAATTTACTGAAAAACCCGCATTAGACGAAATGCACAGTGTAGTACATTGTATATGGGTGAGTTGCACTGAAAAACTTAGAATTTACTGAAAAACCCGCATTAGACGAAATGCACAGTGTAGTACATTGTATATGAGTGAGTTGCACTGAAAAACTTAGAATTTACTGAAAAACCCGCATTAGACGAAATGCACAGTGTAGTACATTGTATATGAGTGAGTTGCACTGAAAAACTTAGAATTTACTGAAAACCCGCATTAGACGAAATGCACAGTGTAGTACATAGTATATGAGTGAGTTGCACTGAAAAACTTAGAATTTACTGAAAAACCCGCATTAGACGAAATGCACAGTGTAGTACATTGTATATGTGTGAGTTGCACTGAAAAACTTAGAATTTACTGAAAAACCCGCATTAGACAAAATGCACAGTGTAGTACATTGTATATGAGTGAGTTGCACTGAAAAACTTAGAATTTACTTAAAAACCTGCATTAGACGAAATCCACAGTGTAGTACATTGTATATGAGTGAGTTGCACTGAAGAAACTTAGAATTTACTGAAAAACCCGCATTAGACGAAATGCACAGTGTAGTACATTGTATATGAGTGAGTTGCACTGAAAAACTTAGAATTTACTGAAAAACCCGCATTAGACGAAATCCACAGTGTAGTACATTGTATATGAGTGAGTTGCACTGAAAAACTTAGAATTTACTGAAAAACCCGCATTAGATGAAATCCACAGTGTAGTACATTGTATATGAGTGAGTTGCACGGAAAAACTTAGAATTTACTGAAAAACCCGCATTAGACGAAATGCACAGTGTAGTACATTGTATATGAGTGAGTTGCACTGAAAAACTTAGAATTTACTGAAAAACCCGCATTAGACGAAACGTACAGTGTAGTACATTGTATATGAGTGAGTTGCACTGAAAAACTTAGAATTTACTGAAAAACCCGCATTAGACGAAATGCACAGTGTAGTACATTGTATATGAGTGAGTTGCACTGAAAAACTTAGAATTTACTGAAAAACCCGCATTAGACGAAATGCACAGTGTAGTACATTGGATATGAGTGAGTTGCACTGAAAAACTTAGAATTTACTGAAAAACCCGCATTAGACGAAATGCACAGTGTAGTACATTGTATATGAGTGAGTTGCACTGAAAAACTTAGAATTTACTGAAAAACCCGCATTAGACGAAATGCACAGTGTAGTACATTGTATATGAGTGAGTTGCACTGAAAAACTTAGAATTTACTGAAAAACCCGCATTACACGAAATGCACAGTGTAGTACATTGTATATGAGTGAGTTGCACTGAAAAACTTAGAATTTACTGAAAAACCCGCATTAGACGAAATGCACAGTGTAGTACATTGTATATGAGTGAGTTGCACTGAAAAACTTAGAATTTACTGAAAAACCCGCATTAGACGAAATGCACAGTGTAGTACATTGTATATGAGTGAGTTGCACTGAAAAACTTAGAATTTACTGAAAACCCGCATTAGACGAAATGCACAGTGTAGTACATAGTATATGAGTGAGTTGCACTGAAAAACTTAGAATTTACTGAAAAACCCGCATTAGACGAAATGCACAGTGTAGTACATTGTATATGTGTGAGTTGCACTGAAAAACTTAGAATTTACTGAAAAACCCGCATTAGACAAAATGCACAGTGTAGTACATTGTATATGAGTGAGTTGCACTGAAAAACTTAGAATTTACTTAAAAACCTGCATTAGACGAAATCCACAGTGTAGTACATTGTATATGAGTGAGTTGCACTGAAGAAACTTAGAATTTACTGAAAAACCCGCATTAGACGAAATGCACAGTGTAGTACATTGTATATGAGTGAGTTGCACTGAAAAACTTAGAATTTACTGAAAAACCCGCATTAGACGAAATCCACAGTGTAGTACATTGTATATGAGTGAGTTGCACTGAAAAACTTAGAATTTACTGAAAAACCCGCATTAGACGAAATCCACAGTGTAGTACATTGTATATGAGTGAGTTGCACGGAAAAACTTAGAATTTACTGAAAAACCCGCATTAGACGAAATCCACAGTGTAGTACATTGTATATGAGTGAGTTGAACTGAAAAACTTAGAATTTACTGAAAAACCCGCATTAGACGAAATGCACAGTGTAGTACATTGTATATGAGTGAGTTGCACTGAAAAACTTAGAATTTACTGAAAAACCCGCATTAGACGAAATGCACAGTGTAGTACATAGTATATGAGTGAGTTGCACTGAAAAACTTAGAATTTACTGAAAAACCCGCATTAGACGAAATGCACAGTGTAGTACATAGTATATGAGTGTGTTGCACTGAAAAACTTAGAATTTACTGAAAAACCCGCATTAGACGAAATGCACAGTGTAGTACATTGTATATGAGTGAGTTGCACTGAAAAACTTAGAATTTACTGAAAAAACCCGCATTAGACGAAATGCACAGTGTAGTACATTGTATATGAGTGAGTTGCACTGAAAAACTTAGAATTTACTGAAAAACCCGCATTAGACGAAATGCACACTGTAGTACATTGTATATGAGTGAGTTGCACTGAAAAACTTAGAATTTACTGAAAAACCCGCATTAGACGAAATGCACAGTGTAGTACATTGTATATGAGTGAGTTGCACTGAAAAACTTAGAATTTACTGAAAAACCCGCATTAGACGAAATGCACAGTGTAGTACATTGTATATGAGTGAGTTGCACTGAAAAACTTAGAATTTACTGAAAAACCCGCATTAGACGAAATGCACAGTGTAGTACATTGTATATGAGTGAGTTGCACTGAAAAACTTAGAATTTACTGAAAAACCCGCATTAGACGAAATGCACAGTGTAGTACATTGTATATGAGTGAGTTGCACTGAAAAACTTAGAATTTACTGAAAAACTCGCATTAGACGAAATGCACAGTGTAGTACATTGTATATGAGTGAGTTGCACTGAAAAACTTAGAATTTACTGAAAAACCCGCATTAGACGAAATGCACAGTGTAGTACATTGTATATGAGTGAGTTGCACTGAAAAACTTACAATTTACTGAAAACCCGCATAAGATGAAATGCACAGTGTAGTACATAGTATATGAGTGAGTTCCACTGAAAAACTTAGAATTTACTGAAAAACCCGCATTAGACGAAATGCACAGTGTAGTACATTGTATATGAGTGAGTTGCACTGAAAAACTTAGAATTTACTGAAAAACCCGCATTAGACGAAATGCACAGTGTAGTACATTGTATATGAGTGAGTTGCACTGAAAAACTTAGAATTTACTGAAAAACCCGCATTAGACGAAATGCACAGTGTAGTACATTGTATATGAGTGAGTTGCACTGAAAAACTTAGAATTTACTGAAAAACCCGCATTAGACGAAATGCACAGTGTAGTACATTGTATAGAGTGAGTTGCACTGAAAACTTAGAATTTACTGAAAAACCCGCATTAGACGAAATGCACAGTGTAGTACATTGTATATGAGTGAGTTGCACTGAAAAACTTAGAATTTACTGAAAAACCCGCATTAGACGAAATGCACAGTGTAGTACATTGTATATGTGTGAGTTGCACTGAAAAACATAGAATTTACTGAAAAACCCGCATTAGACGAAATGCACAGTGTAGTACATTGTATATGAGTGAGTTGCACAGAAAAACTTAGAATTTACTGAAAAACCCGCATTAGACGAAATCACAGTGTAGTACATTGTATATGAGTGAGTTGCACTGAAAAACTTAGAATTTACTGAAAAACCCGCATTAGACGAAATGCACAGTGTAGTACATTGTATATGAGTGAGTTGCACTGAAAAACTTAGAATTTACTGAAAAACCCGCATTAGACGAAATGCACAGTGTAGTACATTGTATATGAGTGAGTTGCACTGAAAAACTTAGAATTTACTGAAAAACCCGCACTAGACGAAATGCACACTGTAGTACATTGTATATGAGTGAGTTGCACTGAAAAACTTAGAATTACTGAAAAATCCGCATTAGACGAAATGCACAGTGTAGTACATTGTATATGAGTGAGTTGCACTGAAAAACTTAGAATTTACTGAAAAAACCCGCATTAGACGAAATGCACAGTGTAGTACATTGTATATGAGTGAGTTGCACTGAAAAACTTAGAATTTACTGAAAAACCCGCATTAGACGAAATGCACAGTGTAGTACATTGTATATGAGTGAGTTGCACTGAAAAACTTAGAATTTACTGAAAAACCCGCATTAGACGAAATGCACAGTGTAGTACATTGTATATGAGTGAGTTGCACTGAAAAACTTAGAATTTACTGAAAAACCCGCATTAGACGAAATGCACAGTGTAGTACATAGTATATGAGTGAGTTGCACTGAAAACTTAGAATTTACTGAAAAACCCGCATTAGACGAAATGCACAGTGTAGTACATTGTATATGTGTGAGTTGCACTGAAAAACTTAGAATTTACTGAAAAACCCGCATTAGACGAAATGCACACTGTAGTACATTGTATATGAGTGAGTTGCACTGAAAAACTTAGAATTTACTGAAAAACCCGCATTAGACGAAATGCACACTGTAGTACATTGTATATGAGTGAGTTGCACTGAAAAACTTAGAATTTACTGAAAAACCCGCATTAGACGAAATACACAGTGTAGTACATTGTATATGTGTGAGTTGCACTGGAAAAAACTTAGAATTTACTGAAAAACCCGCATTAGACGAAATGCACAGTGTAGTACATAGTATATGAGTGAGTTGCACTGAAAAACTTAGAATTTACTGAAAAACCGGCATTAGACGAAATACACAGTGTAGTACATTGTATATGAGTGAGTTGCACTGAAAAACTTAGAATTTACTGAAAAACCCGCAT
>NW_028227463.1:135618-165221 GCF_978045245.1 Mus caroli | reverse complement strand
TGTATATGAGTGAGTTGCACTGAAAAACTTAGAATTTACTGAAAAACCCGCATTAGACGAAATGCACAGTGTAGTACATTGTATATGAGTGAGTTGCACTGAAAAACTTAGAATTTACTGAAAAACCCGCATTAGACGAAATGCACAGTGTAGTACATTGTATATGAGTGAGTTGCACTGAAAAACTTAGAATTTACTGAAAAACCCGCATTAGATCGAAATGCACAGTGTAGTACATTGTATATGAGTGAGTTGCACTGAAAAACTTAGAATTTACTGAAAAACCCGCATTAGACGAAATGCACAGTGTAGTACATTGTATATGAGTGAGTTGCACTGAAAAACTTAGAATTTACTGAAAAACCCGCATTAGACGAAATGCACAGTGTAGTACATTGTATATGAGTGAGTTGCACTGAAAAACTTAGAATTTACTGAAAAACCCGCATTAGACGAAATGCACAGTGTAGTACATTGTATATGAGTGAGTTGCACTGAAAAACTTAGAATTTACTGAAAAACCCGCATTAGACGAAATGCACAGTGTAGTACATTGTATATGAGTGAGTTGCACTGAAAAACTTAGAATTTACTGAAAAACCCGCATTAGACGAAATGCACAGTGTAGTACATTGTATATGAGTGAGTTGCACTGAAAAACTTAGAATTTACTGAAAAACCCGCATTAGACGAAATGCACAGTGTAGTACATTGTATATGAGTGAGTTGCACTGAAAAACTTAGAATTTACTGAAAAACCCGCATTAGACGAAATGCACAGTGTAGTACATTGTATATGAGTGAGTTGCACTGAAAAACTTAGAATTTACTGAAAACCCGCATTAGACGAAATGCACAGTGTAGTACATAGTATATGAGTGAGTTGCACTGAAAAACTTAGAATTTACTGAAAAACCCGCATTAGACGAAATGCACAGTGTAGTACATTGTATATGTGTGAGTTGCACTGAAAAACTTAGAATTTACTGAAAAACCCGCATTAGACAAAATGCACAGTGTAGTACATTGTATATGAGTGAGTTGCACTGAAAAACTTAGAATTTACTTAAAAACCTGCATTAGACGAAATCCACAGTGTAGTACATTGTATATGAGTGAGTTGCACTGAAGAAACTTAGAATTTACTGAAAAACCCGCATTAGACGAAATGCACAGTGTAGTACATTGTATATGAGTGAGTTGCACTGAAAAACTTAGAATTTACTGAAAAACCCGCATTAGACGAAATCCACAGTGTAGTACATTGTATATGAGTGAGTTGCACTGAAAAACTTAGAATTTACTGAAAAACCCGCATTAGATGAAATCCACAGTGTAGTACATTGTATATGAGTGAGTTGCACGGAAAAACTTAGAATTTACTGAAAAACCCGCATTAGACGAAATGCACAGTGTAGTACATTGTATATGAGTGAGTTGCACTGAAAAACTTAGAATTTACTGAAAAACCCGCATTAGACGAAATGCACACTGTAGTACATTGTATATGAGTGAGTTGCACTGAAAAACTTAGAATTTACTGAAAAATCCGCATTAGACGAAATGCACAGTGTAGTACATTGTATATGAGTGAGTTGCACTGAAAAACTTAGAATTTACTGAAAAACCCGCATTAGACGAAATGTACAGTGTAGTACATTGTATATGAGTGAGTTGCACTGAAAAACTTAGAATTTACTGAAAAACCCGCATTAGACGAAATGCACAGTGTAGTACATTGTATATGAGTGAGTTGCACTGAAAAACTTAGAATTTACTGAAAAACCCGCATTAGACGAAATGCACAGTGTAGTACATTGTATATGAGTGAGTTGCACTGAAAAACTTAGAATTTACTGAAAAACTCGCATTAGACGAAATGCACAGTGTAGTACATTGTATATGAGTGAGTTGCACTGAAAAACTTAGAATTTACTGAAAAACCCGCATTAGACGAAATGCACAGTGTAGTACATTGTATATGAGTGAGTTGCACTGAAAAACTTACAATTTACTGAAAAACCCGCATAAGATGAAATGCACAGTGTAGTACATAGTATATGAGTGAGTTCCACTGAAAAACTTAGAATTTACTGAAAAACCCGCATTAGACGAAATGCACAGTGTAGTACATTGTATATGAGTGAGTTGCACTGAAAAACTTAGAATTTACTGAAAAACCCGCATTAGACGAAATGCACAGTGTAGTACATTGTATATGAGTGAGTTGCACTGAAAAACTTAGAATTTACTGAAAAACCCGCATTAGACGAAATGCACAGTGTAGTACATTGTATATGAGTGAGTTGCACTGAAAAACTTAGAATTTACTGAAAAACCCGCATTAGACGAAATGCACAGTGTAGTACATTGTATATGAGTGAGTTGCACTGAAAAACTTAGAATTTACTGAAAAACCCGCATTAGACGAAATGCACAGTGTAGTACATTGTATATGAGTGAGTTGCACTGAAAAACTTAGAATTTACTGAAAAACCCGCATTAGACGAAATGCACAGTGTAGTACATTGTATATGAGTGAGTTGCACTGAAAAACTTAGAATTTACTGAAAAACCCGCATTAGACGAAATGCACAGTGTAGTACATTGTATATGTGTGAGTTGCACTGAAAAACATAGAATTTACTGAAAAACCCGCATTAGACGAAATGCACAGTGTAGTACATTGTATATGAGTGAGTTGCACAGAAAAACTTAGAATTTACTGAAAAACCCGCATTAGACGAAATCCACAGTGTAGTACATTGTATATGAGTGAGTTGCACTGAAAAACTTAGAATTTACTGAAAAACCCGCATTAGACGAAATGCACAGTGTAGTACATTGTATATGAGTGAGTTGCACTGAAAAACTTAGAATTTACTGAAAAACCCGCATTAGACGAAATGCACAGTGTAGTACATTGTATATGAGTGAGTTGCACTGAAAAACTTAGAATTTACTGAAAAACCCGCACTAGACGAAATGCACACTGTAGTACATTGTATATGAGTGAGTTGCACTGAAAAACTTAGAATTACTGAAAAATCCGCATTAGACGAAATGCACAGTGTAGTACATTGTATATGAGTGAGTTGCACTGAAAAACTTAGAATTTACTGAAAAACCCGCATTAGACGAAATGCACAGTGTAGTACATTGTATATGAGTGAGTTGCACTGAAAAACTTAGAATTTACTGAAAAACCCGCATTAGACGAAATGCACAGTGTAGTACATTGTATATGAGTGAGTTGCACTGAAAAACTTAGAATTTACTGAAAAACCCGCATTAGACGAAATGCACAGTGTAGTACATTGTATATGAGTGAGTTGCACTGAAAAACTTAGAATTTACTGAAAAACCCGCATTAGACGAAATGCACAGTGTAGTACATAGTATATGAGTGAGTTGCACTGAAAAACTTAGAATTTACTGAAAAACCCGCATTAGACGAAATGCACAGTGTAGTACATTGTATATGTGTGAGTTGCACTGAAAAACTTAGAATTTACTGAAAAACCCGCATTAGACGAAATGCACAGTGTAGTACATAGTATATGAGTGAGTTGCACTGAAAAACTTAGAATTTACTGAAAAACCGGCATTAGACGAAATACACAGTGTAGTACATTGTATATGAGTGAGTTGCACTGAAAAACTTAGAATTTACTGAAAAACCCGCATTAGACGAAATGCACAGTGTAGTACATTGTATATGAGTGAGTTGCACGGAAAAACTTAGAATTTACTGAAAAACACGCATTAGACGAAATCCACAGTGTAGTACATTGTATATGAGTGAGTTGCACTGAAAAACTTAGAATTTACTGAAAAACCCGCATTAGACGAAATCCACAGTGTAGTACATTGTATATGAGTGAGTTGCACTGAAAAACTTAGAATTTACTGAAAAACCCGCATTAGACGAAACGTACAGTGTAGTACATTGTATATGAGTGAGTTGCACTGAAAAACTTAGAATTTACTGAAAAACCCGCATTAGACGAAATGCACAGTGTAGTACATTGTATATGAGTGAGTTGCACTGAAAAACTTAGAATTTACTGAAAAACCCGCATTAGATGAAATGCACAGTGTAGTACATTGGATATGAGTGAGTTGCACTGAAAAACTTAGAATTTACTGAAAAACCCGCATTAGACGAAATGCACAGTGTAGTACATTGTATATGAGTGAGTTGCACTGAAAAACTTAGAATTTACTGAAAAACCCGCATTAGACGAAATGCACAGTGTAGTACATTGTATATGAGTGAGTTGCACTGAAAAACTTAGAATTTACTGAAAAACCCGCATTACACGAAATGCACAGTGTAGTACATTGTATATGAGTGAGTTGCACTGAAAAACTTAGAATTTACTGAAAAACCCGCATTAGACGAAATGCACAGTGTAGTACATTGTATATGAGTGAGTTGCACTGAAAAACTTAGAATTTACTGAAAAACCCGCATTAGACGAAATGCACAGTGTAGTACATTGTATATGGGTGAGTTGCACTGAAAAACTTAGAATTTACTGAAAAACCCGCATTAGACGAAATGCACAGTGTAGTACATTGTATATGAGTGAGTTGCACTGAAAAACTTAGAATTTACTGAAAAACCCGCATTAGACGAAATGCACAGTGTAGTACATTGTATATGAGTGAGTTGCACTGAAAAACTTAGAATTTACTGAAAACCCGCATTAGACGAAATGCACAGTGTAGTACATAGTATATGAGTGAGTTGCACTGAAAAACTTAGAATTTACTGAAAAACCCGCATTAGACGAAATGCACAGTGTAGTACATTGTATATGTGTGAGTTGCACTGAAAAACTTAGAATTTACTGAAAAACCCGCATTAGACAAAATGCACAGTGTAGTACATTGTATATGAGTGAGTTGCACTGAAAAACTTAGAATTTACTTAAAAACCTGCATTAGACGAAATCCACAGTGTAGTACATTGTATATGAGTGAGTTGCACTGAAGAAACTTAGAATTTACTGAAAAACCCGCATTAGACGAAATGCACAGTGTAGTACATTGTATATGAGTGAGTTGCACTGAAAAACTTAGAATTTACTGAAAAACCCGCATTAGACGAAATCCACAGTGTAGTACATTGTATATGAGTGAGTTGCACTGAAAAACTTAGAATTTACTGAAAAACCCGCATTAGATGAAATCCACAGTGTAGTACATTGTATATGAGTGAGTTGCACGGAAAAACTTAGAATTTACTGAAAAACCCGCATTAGACGAAATCCACAGTGTAGTACATTGTATATGAGTGAGTTGCACTGAAAAACTTAGAATTTACTGAAAAACCCGCATTAGACGAAATCCACAGTGTAGTACATTGTATATGAATGAGTTGCACTGAAAAACTTAGAATTTACTGAAAAACCCGCATTAGACGAAACGTACAGTGTAGTACATTGTATATGAGTGAGTTGCACTGAAAAACTTAGAATTTACTGAAATACCCGCATTAGACGAAATGCACAGTGTAGTACATTGTATATGAGTGAGTTGCACTGAAAAACTTAGAATTTACTGAAAAACCCGCATTAGACGAAATGCACAGTGTAGTACATTGTATATGAGTGAGTTGCACTGAAAAACTTAGAATTTACTGAAAAACCCGCATTAGACGAAATGCACAGTGTAGTACATTGTATATGAGTGAGTTGCACTGAAAAACTTAGAATTTACTGAAAAACCCGCATTAGACGAAATGCACAGTGTAGTACATTGTATATGAGTGAGTTGCACTGAAAAACTTAGAATTTACTGAAAAACCCGCATTAGACGAAATGCACAGTGTAGTACATTGTATATGAGTGAGTTGCACTGAAAAACTTAGAATTTACTGAAAAACCCGCATTAGACGAAATGCACAGTGTAGTACATTGTATATGAGTGAGTTGCACTGAAAAACTTAGAATTTACTGAAAAACCCGCATTAGACGAAATGCACAGTGTAGTACATTGTATATGAGTGAGTTGCACTGAAAAACTTAGAATTTACTGAAAAACCCGCATTAGACGAAATGCACAGTGTAGTACATTGTATATGAGTGAGTTGCACTGAAAAACTTAGAATTTACTGAAAAACCCGCATTAGACGAAATGCACAGTGTAGTACATTGTATATGAGTGAGCTGCACTGAAAAACTTAGAATTTACTTAAAAACCTGCATTAGACGAAATCCACAGTGTAGTACATTGTATATGAGTGAGTTGCACTGAAAAACTTAGAATTTACTGAAAAACCCGCATTAGACGAAATGCACAGTGTAGTACATTGTATATGAGTGAGTTGCACTGAAAAACTTAGAATTTACTGAAAAACCCGCATTAGATGAAATCCACAGTGTAGTACATTGTATATGAGTGAGTTGCACTGAAAAACTTAGAATTTACTGAAAAACCCGCATTAGACGAAATGTACAGTGTAGTACATTGAATATGAGTGAGTTGCACTGAAAAACTTAGAATTTACTGAAAAACCCGCATTAGACGAAATGCACAGTGTAGTACATTGTATATGAGTGAGTTGCACTGAAAAACTTAGAATTTACTGAAAAACCCGCATTAGACGAAATGCACAGTGTAGTACATTGTATATGAGTGAGTTGCACTGAAAAACTTAGAATTTACTGAAAAACCCGCATTAGACGAAATGCACAGTGTAGTACATTGTATATGAGTGAGTTGCACTGAAAAACTTAGAATTTCCTGAAAAACCCGCATTAGACGAAATGCACAGTGTAGTACATAGTATATGAGTGAGTTGCACTGAAAAACTTAGAATTTACTGAAAAACCCGCATTAGACGAAATGCACAGTGTAGTACATTGTATATGTGTGAGTTGCACTGAAAAACTTAGAATTTACTGAAAAACCCGCATTAGACGAAATGAACAGTGTAGTACATTGTATATGAGTGAGTTGCACTGAAAAACTTAGAATTTACTGAAAAACCCGCATTAGACGAAATGCACAGTGTAGTACATTGTATATGAGTGAGTTGCACTGAAAAACTTAGAATTTACTGAAAAACCCGCATTAGACGAAATGCACAGTGTAGTACATTGTATATGAGTGAGTTGCACTGAAAAACTTAGAATTTACTGAAAAACCCGCATTAGACGAAATGCACAGTGTAGTACATTGTATATGAGTGAGTTGCACAGAAAAACTTAGAATTTACTGAAAAACCCGCATTAGACGAAATGCACAGTGTAGTACATTGTATATGAGTGAGTTGCACTGAAAAACTTAGAATTTACTGAAAAACCCGCATTAGACGAAATGCACAGTGTAGTACATTGTATATGAGTGAGTTGCACTGAAAAACTTAGAATTTACTGAAAAACCCGCATTAGACGAAATGCACAGTGTAGTACATTGTATATGAGTGAGTTGCACTGAAAAACTTAGAATTTACTGAAAAACCCGCATTAGACGAAATGCACAGTGTAGTACATTGTATATGAGTGAGTTGCACTGAAAAACTTAGAATTTACTGAAAAACCCGCATTAGACGAAATGCACAGTGTAGTATATTGTATATGTGTGAGTTGCACTGAAAAACTTAGAATTTACTGAAAAACCCGCATTAGACGAAATGCACAGTGTAGTACATTGTATATGAGTGAGTTGCACTGAAAAACTTAGAATTTACTGAAAAACCCGCATTAGACGAAATGCACAGTGTAGTACATTGTATATGAGTGAGCTGCACTGAAAAACTTAGAATTTACTTAAAAACCTGCATTAGACGAAATCCACAGTGTAGTACATTGTATATGAGTGAGTTGCACTGAAAAACTTAGAATTTACTGAAAAACCCGCATTAGACGAAATCCACAGTGTAGTACATTGTATATGAGTGAGTTGCACTGAAAAACTTAGAATTTACTGAAAAACCCGCATTAGACGAAATCCACAGTGTAGTACATTGTATATGAGTGAGTTGCACTGAAAAACTTAGAATTTACTGAAAAACCCGCATTAGATGAAATCCACAGTGTAGTACATTGTATATGAGTGAGTTGCACTGAAAAACTTAGAATTTACTGAAAAACCCGCATTAGACGAAATGTACAGTGTAGTACATTGAATATGAGTGAGTTGCACTGAAAAACTTAGAATTTACTGAAAAACCCGCATTAGACGAAATGCACAGTGTAGTACATTGTATATGAGTGAGTTGCACTGAAAAACTTAGAATTTACTGAAAAACCCGCATTAGACGAAATGCACAGTGTAGTACATTGTGTATGAGTGAGTTGCACTGAAAAACTTAGAATTTACTGAAAAACCCGCATTAGACGAAATGCACAGTGTAGTACATTGTATATGAGTGAGTTGCACTGAAAAACTTAGAATTTCCTGAAAAACCCGCATTAGACGAAATGCACAGTGTAGTACATAGTATATGAGTGAGTTGCACTGAAAAACTTAGAATTTACTGAAAAACCCGCATTAGACGAAATGCACAGTGTAGTACATTGTATATGAGTGAGTTGCACTGAAACACTTAGAATTTACTGAAAAACCCGCATTAGACGAAATGCACAGTGTAGTACATTGTATATGTGTGAGTTGCACTGAAAAACGTAGAATTTACTGAAAAACCCGCATTAGACGAAATGCACAGTGTAGTACATTGTATATGAGTGAGTTGCACAGAAAAACTTAGAATTTACTGAAAAACCCGCATTAGACGAAATGCACAGTGTAGTACATTGTATATGAGTGAGTTGCACAGAAAAACTTAGAATTTACTGAAAAACCCGCATTAGACGAAATGCACAGTGTAGTACATTGTATATGAGTGAGTTGCACTGAAAAACTTAGAATTTACTGAAAAACCCGCATTAGACGAAATGCACAGTGTAGTACATTGTATATGAGTGAGTTGCACTGAAAAACTTAGAATTTACTGAAAAACCCGCATTAGACGAAATGCACAGTGTAGTACTTTGTATATGAGTGAGTTGCACTGAAAAACTTAGAATTTACTGAAAAACCCGCATTAGACGAAATGCACAGTGTAGTACATTGTATATGAGTGAGTTGCACTGAAAAACTTAGAATTTACTGAAAAACCCGCATTAGACGAAATGCACAGTGTAGTATATTGTATATGTGTGAGTTGCACTGAAAAACTTAGAATTTACTGAAAAACCCGCATTAGACGAAATGCACAGTGTAGTACATTGTATATGAGTGAGTTGCACTGAAAAACTTAGAATTTACTGAAAAACCCGCATTAGACGAAATGCACAGTGTAGTACATTGTATATGAGTGAGCTGCACTGAAAAACTTAGAATTTACTTAAAAACCTGCATTAGACGAAATCCACAGTGTAGTACATTGTATATGAGTGAGTTGCACTGAAAAACTTAGAATTTACTGAAAAACCCGCATTAGACGAAATCCACAGTGTAGTACATTGTATATGAGTGAGTTGCACTGAAAAACTTAGAATTTACTGAAAAACCCGCATTAGACGAAATCCACAGTGTAGTACATTGTATATGAGTGAGTTGCACTGAAAAACTTAGAATTTACTGAAAAACCCGCATTAGATGAAATCCACAGTGTAGTACATTGTATATGAGTGAGTTGCACTGAAAAACTTAGAATTTACTGAAAAACCCGCATTAGACGAAATGTACAGTGTAGTACATTGAATATGAGTGAGTTGCACTGAAAAACTTAGAATTTACTGAAAAACCCGCATTAGACGAAATGCACAGTGTAGTACATTGTATATGAGTGAGTTGCACTGAAAAACTTAGAATTTACTGAAAAACCCGCATTAGACGAAATGCACAGTGTAGTACATTGTGTATGAGTGAGTTGCACTGAAAAACTTAGAATTTACTGAAAAACCCGCATTAGACGAAATGCACAGTGTAGTACATTGTATATGAGTGAGTTGCACTGAAAAACTTAGAATTTCCTGAAAAACCCGCATTAGACGAAATGCACAGTGTAGTACATAGTATATGAGTGAGTTGCACTGAAAAACTTAGAATTTACTGAAAAACCCGCATTAGACGAAATGCACAGTGTAGTACATTGTATATGTGTGAGTTGCACTGAAAAACTTAGAATTTACTGAAAAACCCGCATTAGACGAAATGAACAGTGTAGTACATTGTATATGAGTGAGTTGCACTGAAAAACTTAGAATTTACTGAAAAACCCGCATTAGACGAAATGCACAGTGTAGTACATTGTATATGAGTGAGTTGCACTGAAAAACTTAGAATTTACTGAAAAACCCGCATTAGACGAAATGCACAGTGTAGTACATTGTATATGAGTGAGTTGCACTGAAAAACTTAGAATTTACTGAAAAACCCGCATTAGACGAAATGCACAGTGTAGTACATTGTATATGTGTGAGTTGCACTGAAAAACGTAGAATTTACTGAAAAACCCGCATTAGACGAAATGCACAGTGTAGTACATTGTATATGAGTGAGTTGCACAGAAAAACTTAGAATTTACTGAAAAACCCGCATTAGACGAAATGCACACTGTAGTACATTGTATATGTGTAAGTTGCACTGAAAAACATAGAATTTACTGAAAAACCCGCATTAGACGAAATGCACAGTGTAGTACATTGTATATGAGTGAGTTGCACAGAAAAACTTAGAATTTGCTGAAAAACCCGCATTAGACGAAATCCACAGTGTAGTACATTGTATATGAGTGAGTTGCACTGAAAAACTTAGAATTTACTGAAAAACCCGCATTAGATGAAATCCACAGTGTAGTACATTGTATATGAGTGAGTTGCACTGAAAAACTTAGAATTTACTGAAAAACCCGCATTAGACGAAATGTACAGTGTAGTACATTGAATATGAGTGAGTTGCACTGAAAAACTTAGAATTTACTGAAAAACCCGCATTAGACGAAATGCACAGTGTAGTACATTGTATATGAGTGAGTTGCACTGAAAAACTTAGAATTTACTGAAAAACCCGCATTAGACGAAATGCACAGTGTAGTACATTGTATATGAGTGAGTTGCACTGAAAAACTTACAATTTACTGAAAAACCCGCATAAGATGAAATGCACAGTGTAGTACATAGTATATGAGTGAGTTCCACTGAAAAACTTAGAATTTACTGAAAAACCCGCATTAGACGAAATGCACAGTGTAGTACATTGTATATGAGTGAGTTGCACTGAAAAACTTAGAATTTACTGAAAAACCCGCATTAGACGAAATGCACAGTGTAGTACATTGTATATGAGTGAGTTGCACTGAAAAACTTAGAATTTACTGAAAAACCCGCATTAGACGAAATGCACAGTGTAGTACATTGTATATGAGTGAGTTGCACTGAAAAACTTAGAATTTACTGAAAAACCCGCATTAGACGAAATGCACAGTGTAGTACATTGTATATGAGTGAGTTGCACTGAAAAACTTAGAATTTACTGAAAAACCCGCATTAGACGAAATGCACAGTGTAGTACATTGTATATGAGTGAGTTGCACTGAAAAACTTAGAATTTACTGAAAAACCCGCATTAGACGAAATGCACAGTGTAGTACATTGTATATGAGTGAGTTGCACTGAAAAACTTAGAATTTACTGAAAAACCCGCATTAGACGAAATGCACAGTGTAGTACATTGTATATGTGTGAGTTGCACTGAAAAACATAGAATTTACTGAAAAACCCGCATTAGACGAAATGCACAGTGTAGTACATTGTATATGAGTGAGTTGCACAGAAAAACTTAGAATTTACTGAAAAACCCGCATTAGACGAAATCCACAGTGTAGTACATTGTATATGAGTGAGTTGCACTGAAAAACTTAGAATTTACTGAAAAACCCGCATTAGACGAAATGCACAGTGTAGTACATTGTATATGAGTGAGTTGCACTGAAAAACTTAGAATTTACTGAAAAACCCGCATTAGACGAAATGCACAGTGTAGTACATTGTATATGAGTGAGTTGCACTGAAAAACCTAGAATTTACTGAAAAACCCGCACTAGACGAAATGCACACTGTAGTACATTGTATATGAGTGAGTTGCACTGAAAAACTTAGAATTTACTGAAAAATCCGCATTAGACGAAATGCACAGTGTAGTACATTGTATATGAGTGAGTTGCACTGAAAAACTTAGAATTTACTGAAAAACCCGCATTAGACGAAATGCACAGTGTAGTACATTGTATATGAGTGAGTTGCACTGAAAAACTTAGAATTTACTGAAAAACCCGCATTAGACGAAATGCACAGTGTAGTACATTGTATATGAGTGAGTTGCACTGAAAAACTTAGAATTTACTGAAAAACCCGCATTAGACGAAATGCACAGTGTAGTACATTGTATATGAGTGAGTTGCACTGAAAAACTTAGAATTTACTGAAAAACCCGCATTAGACGAAATGCACAGTGTAGTACATAGTATATGAGTGAGTTGCACTGAAAAACTTAGAATTTACTGAAAAACCCGCATTAGACGAAATGCACAGTGTAGTACATTGTATATGTGTGAGTTGCACTGAAAAACTTAGAATTTACTGAAAAACCCGCATTAGACGAAATGCACAGTGTAGTACATTGTATATGAGTGAGTTGCACTGAAAAACTTAGAATTTACTGAAAAACCCGCATTAGACGAAATGCACAGTGTAGTACATTGTATATGAGTGAGTTGCACTGAAAAACTTAGAATTTACTGAAAAACCCGCATTAGACGAAATACACAGTGTAGTACATTGTATATGTGTGAGTTGCACTGAAAAACTTAGAATTTACTGAAAAACCCGCATTAGACGAAATGCACAGTGTAGTACATAGTATATGAGTGAGTTGCACTGAAAAACTTAGAATTTACTGAAAAACCGGCATTAGACGAAATACACAGTGTAGTACATTGTATATGAGTGAGTTGCACTGAAAAACTTAGAATTTACTGAAAAACCCGCATTAGACGAAATGCACAGTGTAGTACATTGTATATGAGTGAGTTGCACGGAAAAACTTAGAATTTACTGAAAAACCCGCATTAGACGAAATCCACAGTGTAGTACATTGTATATGAGTGAGTTGCACTGAAAAACTTAGAATTTACTGAAAAACCCGCATTAGACGAAATCCACAGTGTAGTACATTGTATATGAGTGAGTTGCACTGAAAAACTTAGAATTTACTGAAAAACACGCATTAGACGAAACGTACAGTGTAGTACATTGTATATGAGTGAGTTGCACTGAAAAACTTAGAATTTACTGAAAAACCCGCATTAGACGAAATGCACAGTGTAGTACATTGTATATGAGTGAGTTGCACTGAAAAACTTAGAATTTACTGAAAAACCCGCATTAGACGAAATGCACAGTGTAGTACATTGGATATGAGTGAGTTGCACTGAAAAACTTAGAATTTACTGAAAAACCCGCATTAGACGAAATGCACAGTGTAGTACATTGTATATGAGTGAGTTGCACTGAAAAACTTAGAATTTACTGAAAAACCCGCATTAGACGAAATGCACAGTGTAGTACATTGTATATGAGTGAGTTGCACTGAAAAACTTAGAATTTACTGAAAAACCCGCATTAGACGAAATGCACAGTGTAGTACATTGTATATGGGTGAGTTGCACTGAAAAACTTAGAATTTACTGAAAAACCCGCATTAGACGAAATGCACAGTGTAGTACATTGTATATGAGTGAGTTGCACTGAAGAAACTTAGAATTTACTGAAAAACCCGCATTAGACGAAATGCACAGTGTAGTACATTGTATATGAGTGAGTTGCACTGAAAAACTTAGAATTTACTGAAAAACCCGCATTAGACGAAATCCACAGTGTAGTACATTGTATATGAGTGAGTTGCACTGAAAAACTTAGAATTTACTGAAAAACCCGCATTAGATGAAATCCACAGTGTAGTACATTGTATATGAGTGAGTTGCACGGAAAAACTTAGAATTTACTGAAAAACCCGCATTAGACGAAATCCACAGTGTAGTACATTGTATATGAGTGAGTTGCACTGAAAAACTTAGAATTTACTGAAAAACCCGCATTAGACGAAATCCACAGTGTAGTACATTGTATATGAATGAGTTGCACTGAAAAACTTAGAATTTACTGAAAAACCCGCATTAGACGAAACGTACAGTGTAGTACATTGTATATGAGTGAGTTGCACTGAAAAACTTAGAATTTACTGAAATACCCGCATTAGACGAAATGCACAGTGTAGTACATTGTATATGAGTGAGTTGCACTGAAAAACTTAGAATTTACTGAAAAACCCGCATTAGACGAAATGCACAGTGTAGTACATTGTATATGAGTGAGTTGCACTGAAAAACTTAGAATTTACTGAAAAACCCGCATTAGACGAAATGCACAGTGTAGTACATTGTATATGAGTGAGTTGCACTGAAAAACTTAGAATTTACTGAAAAACCCGCATTAGACGAAATGCACAGTGTAGTACATTGTATATGAGTGAGTTGCACTGAAAAACTTAGAATTTACTGAAAAACCCGCATTAGACGAAATGCACAGTGTAGTACATTGTATATGAGTGAGTTGCACTGAAAAACTTAGAATTTACTGAAAAACCCGCATTAGACGAAATGCACAGTGTAGTACATTGTATATGAGTGAGTTGCACTGAAAAACTTAGAATTTACTGAAAAACCCGCATTAGACGAAATGCACAGTGTAGTATATGGTATATGTGTGAGTTGCACTGAAAAACTTAGAATTTACTGAAAAACCCGCATTAGACGAAATGCACAGTGTAGTACATTGTATATGAGTGAGTTGCACTGAAAAACTTAGAATTTACTGAAAAACCCGCATTAGACGAAATGCACAGTGTAGTACATTGTATATGAGTGAGCTGCACTGAAAAACTTAGAATTTACTTAAAAACCTGCATTAGACGAAATCCACAGTGTAGTACATTGTATATGAGTGAGTTGCACTGAAAAACTTAGAATTTACTGAAAAACCCGCATTAGACGAAATCCACAGTGTAGTACATTGTATATGAGTGAGTTGCACTGAAAAACTTAGAATTTACTGAAAAACCCGCATTAGACGAAATCCACAGTGTAGTACATTGTATATGAGTGAGTTGCACTGAAAAACTTAGAATTTACTGAAAAACCCGCATTAGATGAAATCCACAGTGTAGTACATTGTATATGAGTGAGTTGCACTGAAAAACTTAGAATTTACTGAAAAACCCGCATTAGACGAAATGTACAGTGTAGTACATTGAATATGAGTGAGTTGCACTGAAAAACTTAGAATTTACTGAAAAACCCGCATTAGACGAAATGCACAGTGTAGTACATTGTATATGAGTGAGTTGCCCTGAGAAACTTAGAATTTACTGAAAAACCCGCATTAGACGAAATGCACAGTGTAGTACATTGTATATGAGTGAGTTGCACTGAAAAACTTAGAATTTACTGAAAAACCCGCATTAGACGAAATGCACAGTGTAGTACATTGTATATGAGTGAGTTGCACTGAAAAACTTAGAATTTCCTGAAAAACCCGCATTAGACGAAATGCACAGTGTAGTACATAGTATATGAGTGAGTTGCACTGAAAAACTTAGAATTTACTGAAAAACCCGCATTAGACGAAATGCACAGTGTAGTACATTGTATATGTGTGAGTTGCACTGAAAAACTTAGAATTTACTGAAAAACCCGCATTAGACGAAATGAACAGTGTAGTACATTGTATATGAGTGAGTTGCACTGAAAAACTTAGAATTTACTGAAAAACCCGCATTAGACGAAATGCACAGTGTAGTACATTGTATATGAGTGAGTTGCACTGAAAAACTTAGAATTTACTGAAAAACCCGCATTAGACGAAATGCACAGTGTAGTACATTGTATATGAGTGAGTTGCACTGAAAAACTTAGAATTTACTGAAAAACCCGCATTAGACGAAATGCACAGTGTAGTACATTGTATATGTGTGAGTTGCACTGAAAAACGTAGAATTTACTGAAAAACCCGCATTAGACGAAATGCACAGTGTAGTACATTGTATTTGAGTGAGTTGCACAGAAAAACTTAGAATTTACTGAAAAACCCGCATTAGACGAAATGCACAGTGTAGTACATTGTATATGAGTGAGTTGCACAGAAAAACTTAGAATTTACTGAAAAACCCGCATTAGACGAAATGCACAGTGTAGTACATTGTATATGAGTGAGTTGCACTGAAAAACTTAGAATTTACTGAAAAACCCGCATTAGACGAAATGCACAGTGTAGTACATTGTATATGAGTGAGTTGCACTGAAAAACTTAGAATTTACTGAAAAACCCGCATTAGACGAAATGCACAGTGTAGTACATTGTATATGAGTGAGTTGCACTGAAAAACTTAGAATTTACTGAAAAACCCGCATTAGACGAAATGCACAGTGTAGTACATTGTATATGAGTGAGTTGCACTGAAAAACTTAGAATTTACTGAAAAACCCGCATTAGACGAAATGCACAGTGTAGTATATTGTATATGTGTGAGTTGCACTGAAAAACTTAGAATTTACTGAAAAACCCGCATTAGACGAAATGCACAGTGTAGTACATTGTATATGAGTGAGTTGCACTGAAAAACTTAGAATTTACTGAAAAACCCGCATTAGACGAAATGCACAGTGTAGTACATTGTATATGAGTGAGCTGCACTGAAAAACTTAGAATTTACTTAAAAACCTGCATTAGACGAAATCCACAGTGTAGTACATTGTATATGAGTGAGTTGCACTGAAAAACTTAGAATTTACTGAAAAACCCGCATTAGACGAAATCCACAGTGTAGTACATTGTATATGAGTGAGTTGCACTGAAAAACTTAGAATTTACTGAAAAACCCGCATTAGACGAAATCCACAGTGTAGTACATTGTATATGAGTGAGTTGCACTGAAAAACTTAGAATTTACTGAAAAACCCGCATTAGATGAAATCCACAGTGTAGTACATTGTATATGAGTGAGTTGCACTGAAAAACTTAGAATTTACTGAAAAACCCGCATTAGACGAAATGTACAGTGTAGTACATTGAATATGAGTGAGTTGCACTGAAAAACTTAGAATTTACTGAAAAACCCGCATTAGACGAAATGCACAGTGTAGTACATTGTATATGAGTGAGTTGCACTGAAAAACTTAGAATTTACTGAAAAACCCGCATTAGACGAAATGCACAGTGTAGTACATTGTGTATGAGTGAGTTGCACTGAAAAACTTAGAATTTACTGAAAAACCCGCATTAGACGAAATGCACAGTGTAGTACATTGTATATGAGTGAGTTGCACTGAAAAACTTAGAATTTCCTGAAAAACCCGCATTAGACGAAATGCACAGTGTAGTACATAGTATATGAGTGAGTTGCACTGAAAAACTTAGAATTTACTGAAAAACCCGCATTAGACGAAATGCACAGTGTAGTACATTGTATATGAGTGAGTTGCACTGAAACACTTAGAATTTACTGAAAAACCCGCATTAGACGAAATGCACAGTGTAGTACATTGTATATGTGTGAGTTGCACTGAAAAACGTAGAATTTACTGAAAAACCCGCATTAGACGAAATGCACAGTGTAGTACATTGTATATGAGTGAGTTGCACAGAAAAACTTAGAATTTACTGAAAAACCCGCATTAGACGAAATGCACAGTGTAGTACATTGTATATGAGTGAGTTGCACAGAAAAACTTAGAATTTACTGAAAAACCCGCATTAGACGAAATGCACAGTGTAGTACATTGTATATGAGTGAGTTGCACTGAAAAACTTAGAATTTACTGAAAAACCCGCATTAGACGAAATGCACAGTGTAGTACATTGTATATGAGTGAGTTGCACTGAAAAACTTAGAATTTACTGAAAAACCCGCATTAGACGAAATGCACAGTGTAGTACATTGTATATGAGTGAGTTGCACTGAAAAACTTAGAATTTACTGAAAAACCCGCATTAGACGAAATGCACAGTGTAGTACATTGTATATGAGTGAGTTGCACTGAAAAACTTAGAATTTACTGAAAAACCCGCATTAGACGAAATGCACAGTGTAGTATATTGTATATGTGTGAGTTGCACTGAAAAACTTAGAATTTACTGAAAAACCCGCATTAGACGAAATGCACAGTGTAGTACATTGTATATGAGTGAGTTGCACTGAAAAACTTAGAATTTACTGAAAAACCCGCATTAGACGAAATGCACAGTGTAGTACATTGTATATGAGTGAGCTGCACTGAAAAACTTAGAATTTACTTAAAAACCTGCATTAGACGAAATCCACAGTGTAGTACATTGTATATGAGTGAGTTGCACTGAAAAACTTAGAATTTACTGAAAAACCCGCATTAGACGAAATCCACAGTGTAGTACATTGTATATGAGTGAGTTGCACTGAAAAACTTAGAATTTACTGAAAAACCCGCATTAGACGAAATCCACAGTGTAGTACATTGTATATGAGTGAGTTGCACTGAAAAACTTAGAATTTACTGAAAAACCCGCATTAGATGAAATCCACAGTGTAGTACATTGTATATGAGTGAGTTGCACTGAAAAACTTAGAATTTACTGAAAAACCCGCATTAGACGAAATGTACAGTGTAGTACATTGAATATGAGTGAGTTGCACTGAAAAACTTAGAATTTACTGAAAAACCCGCATTAGACGAAATGCACAGTGTAGTACATTGTGTATGAGTGAGTTGCACTGAAAAACTTAGAATTTACTGAAAAACCCGCATTAGACGAAATGCACAGTGTAGTACATTGTATATGAGTGAGTTGCACTGAAAAACTTAGAATTTCCTGAAAAACCCGCATTAGACGAAATGCACAGTGTAGTACATAGTATATGAGTGAGTTGCACTGAAAAACTTAGAATTTACTGAAAAACCCGCATTAGACGAAATGCACAGTGTAGTACATTGTATATGTGTGAGTTGCACTGAAAAACTTAGAATTTACTGAAAAACCCGCATTAGACGAAATGAACAGTGTAGTACATTGTATATGAGTGAGTTGCACTGAAAAACTTAGAATTTACTGAAAAACCCGCATTAGACGAAATGCACAGTGTAGTACATTGTATATGAGTGAGTTGCACTGAAAAACTTAGAATTTACTGAAAAACCCGCATTAGACGAAATGCACAGTGTAGTACATTGTATATGAGTGAGTTGCACTGAAAAACTTAGAATTTACTGAAAAACCCGCATTAGACGAAATGCACAGTGTAGTACATTGTATATGTGTGAGTTGCACTGAAAAACGTAGAATTTACTGAAAAACCCGCATTAGACGAAATGCACAGTGTAGTACATTGTATATGAGTGAGTTGCACAGAAAAACTTAGAATTTACTGAAAAACCCGCATTAGACGAAATGCACAGTGTAGTACATTGTATATGAGTGAGTTGCACAGAAAAACTTAGAATTTACTGAAAAACCCGCATTAGACGAAATGCACAGTGTAGTACATTGTATATGAGTGAGTTGCACTGAAAAACTTAGAATTTACTGAAAAACCCGCATTAGACGAAATGCACAGTGTAGTACATTGTATATGAGTGAGTTGCACTGAAAAACTTAGAATTTACTGAAAAACCCGCATTAGACGAAATGCACACTGTAGTACATTGTATATGAGTGAGTTGCACTGAAAAACTTAGAATTTACTGAAAAACCCGCATTAGACGAAATGCACAGTGTAGTACATAGTATATGAGTGAGTTGCACTGAAAAACTTAGAATTTACTGAAAAACCCGCATTAGACGAAATGCACAGTGTAGTACATAATATATGTGTGAGTTGCACTGAAAAACTTAGAATTTACTGAAAAACCCGCATTAGACGAAATGCACAGTGTAGTACATTGTATATGAGTGAGTTGCACTGAAAAACTTAGAATTTACTGAAAAACCCGCATTAGACGAAATGCACAGTGTAGTACATTGTATATGAGTGAGTTGCACTGAAAAACTTAGAATTTACTGAAAAACCCGCATTAGACGAAATGCACAGTGTAGTACATTGTATATGAGTGAGTTGCACTGAAAAACTTAGAATTTACTGAAAACCCGCATTAGACGAAATGCACAGTGTAGTACATTGTATATGAGTGAGTTGCACTGAAAAACTTAGAATTTACTGAAAAACCCGCATTAGACGAAATGCACAGTGTAGTACATTGTATATGAGTGAGTTGCACTGAAAAACTTAGAATTTACTGAAAAACCCGCATTAGACGAAATGCACAGTGTAGTACATTGTATATGTGTAAGTTGCACTGAAAAACATAGAATTTACTGAAAAACCCGCATTAGACGAAATGCACAGTGTAGTACATTGTATATGAGTGAGTTGCACAGAAAAACTTAGAATTTGCTGAAAAACCCGCATTAGACGAAATCCACAGTGTAGTACATTGTATATGAGTGAGTTGCACTGAAAAACTTAGAATTTACTGAAAAACCGCATTAGATGAAATCCACAGTGTAGTACATTGTATATGAGTGAGTTGCACTGAAAAACTTAGAATTTACTGAAAAACCCGCATTAGACGAAATGTACAGTGTAGTACATTGAATATGAGTGAGTTGCACTGAAAAACTTAGAATTTACTGAAAAACCCGCATTAGACGAAATGCACAGTGTAGTACATTGTATATGAGTGAGTTGCACTGAAAAACTTAGAATTTACTGAAAAACCGCATAGACGAAATGCACAGTGTAGTACATTGTATATGAGTGAGTTGCACTGAAAAACTTAGAATTTACTGAAAAACCCGCATTAGACGAAATGCACAGTGTAGTACATTGTATATGAGTGAGTTGCACTGAAAAACTTAGAATTTCCTGAAAAACCCGCATTAGACGAAATGCACAGTGTAGTACATAGTATATGAGTGAGTTGCACTGAAAAACTTAGAATTTACTGAAAAACCCGCATTAGACGAAATGCACAGTGTAGTACATTGTATATGTGTGAGTTGCACTGAAAAACTTAGAATTTACTGAAAAACCCGCATTAGACGAAATGCACAGTGTAGTACATTGTATATGAGTGAGTTGCACTGAAAAACTTAGAATTTACTGAAAAACCCGCATTAGACGAAATGCACAGTGTAGTACATTGTATATGAGTGAGTTGCACTGAAAAACTTAGAATTTACTGAAAACCCGCATTAGACGAAATGCACAGTGTAGTACATTGTATATGAGTGAGTTGCACTGAAAAACTTAGAATTTACTGAAAAACCCGCATTAGACGAAATGCACAGTGTAGTACATTGTATATGTGTGAGTTGCACTGAAAAACGTAGAATTTACTGAAAAACCCGCATTAGACGAAATGCACAGTGTAGTACATTGTATATGAGTGAGTTGCACAGAAAAACTTAGAATTTACTGAAAAACCCGCATTAGACGAAATGCACAGTGTAGTACATTGTATATGAGTGAGTTGCACAGAAAAACTTAGAATTTACTGAAAAACCCGCATTAGACGAAATGCACAGTGTAGTACATTGTATATGAGTGAGTTGCACTGAAAAACTTAGAATTTACTGAAAAACCCGCATTAGACGAAATGCACAGTGTAGTACATTGTATATGAGTGAGTTGCACTGAAAAACTTAGAATTTACTGAAAAACCCGCATTAGAAGAAATGCACACTGTAGTACATTGTATATGAGTGAGTTGCACTGAAAAACTTAGAATTTACTGAAATACCCGCATTAGACGAAATGCACAGTGTAGTACATAGTATATGAGTGAGTTGCACTGAAAAACTTAGAATTTACTGAAAACCCGCATTAGACGAAATGCACAGTGTAGTACATAATATATGTGTGAGTTGCACTGAAAAACTTAGAATTTACTGAAAAACCCGCATTAGACGAAATGCACAGTGTAGTACATTGTATATGAGTGAGTTGCACTGAAAAACTTAGAATTTACTGAAAAACCCGCATTAGACGAAATGCACAGTGTAGTACATTGTATATGAGTGAGTTGCACTGAAAAACTTAGAATTTACTGAAAAACCCGCATTAGATGAAATGCACAGTGTAGTACATTGTATATGAGTGAGTTGCACTGAAAAACTTAGAATTTACTGAAAAACCCGCATTAGACGAAATGCACAGTGTAGTACATTGTATATGAGTGAGTTGCACTGAAAAACTTAGAATTTACTGAAAAACCCGCATTAGACGAAATGCACAGTGTAGTACATTGTATATGAGTGAGTTGCACTGAAAAACTTAGAATTTACTGAAAAACCCGCATTAGACGAAATGCACAGTGTAGTACATTGTATATGTGTAAAGTTGCACTGAAAAACATAGAATTTACTGAAAAACCCGCATTAGACGAAATGCACAGAGTAGTACATTGTATATGAGTGAGTTGCACAGAAAAACTTAGAATTTGCTGAAAAACCCGCATTAGACGAAATCCACAGTGTAGTACATTGTATATGAGTGAGTTGCACTGAAAAACTTAGAATTTACTGAAAAAACCGCATTAGACGAAATGCACAGTGTAGTACATTGTATATGAGTGAGTTGCACTGAAAAACTTAGAATTTACTGAAAAACCCGCATTAGACGAAATGCACAGTGTAGTACATTGTATATGAGTGAGTTGCACTGAAAAACTTAGAATTTACTGAAAAACCCGCATTAGACGAAATGCACACTGTAGTACATTGTATATGAGTGAGTTGCACTGAAAAACTTAGAATTTACTGAAAAACCCGCATTAGACGAAATGCACACTGCACTGAAAAACTTAGAATTTACTGAAAAACCGCATTAGACGAAATGCACAGTGTAGTACATTGTATATGAGTGAGTTGCACTGAAAAACTTAGAATTTACTGAAAAACCCTCATTAGACGAAATGCACAGTGTAGTACATTGTATATGAGTGAGTTGCACTGAAAAACTTAGAATTTACTGAAAAATCCGCATTAGACGAAATGCACAGTGTAGTACATTGTATATGAGTGAGTTGCACTGAAAAACTTAGAATTTACTGAAAAACCCGCATTAGACGAAATGCACAGTGTAGTACATTGTATATGTGTGAGTTGCACTGAAAAACTTAGAATTTACTGAAAAACCCGCATTAGACAAAATGCACAGTGTAGTACATTGTATATGAGTGAGTTGCACTGAAAACTTAGAATTTACTTAAAAACCTGCATTAGACGAAATCCACAGTGGTAGTACATTGTATATGAGTGAGTTGCACTGAAGAAACTTAGAATTTACTGAAAAACCCGCATTAGACGAAATGCACAGTGTAGTACATTGTATATGAGTGAGTTGCACTGAAAAACTTAGAATTTACTGAAAAACCCGCATTAGACGAAATCCACAGTGTAGTACATTGTATATGAGTGAGTTGCACTGAAAAACTTAGAATTTACTGAAAAACCCGCATTAGATGAAATCCACAGTGTAGTACATTGTATATGAGTGAGTTGCACGGAAAAACTTAGAATTTACTGAAAAACCCGCATTAGACGAAATCCACAGTGTAGTACATTGTATATGAGTGAGTTGCACTGAAAAACTTAGAATTTACTGAAAACCCGCATTAGACGAAATCCACAGTGTAGTACATTGTATATGAATGAGTTGCACTGAAAAACTTAGAATTTACTGAAAAACCCGCATTAGACGAAACGTACAGTGTAGTACATTGTATATGAGTGAGTTGCACTGAAAAACTTAGAATTTACTGAAATACCCGCATTAGACGAAATGCACAGTGTAGTACATTGTATATGAGTGAGTTGCACTGAAAACTTAGAATTTACTGAAAAACCCGCATTAGACGAAATGCACAGTGTAGTACATTGTATATGAGTGAGTTGCACTGAAAAACTTAGAATTTACTGAAAAACCCGCATTAGACGAAATGCACAGTGTAGTACATTGTATATGAGTGAGTTGCACTGAAAAACTTAGAATTTACTGAAAAACCCGCATTAGACGAAATGCACAGTGTAGTACATTGTATATGAGTGAGTTGCACTGAAAAACTTAGAATTTACTGAAAAACCCGCATTAGACGAAATGCACAGTGTAGTACATTGTATATGAGTGAGTTGCACTGAAAAACTTAGAATTTACTGAAAAACCCGCATTAGACGAAATGCACAGTGTAGTACATTGTATATGAGTGAGTTGCACTGAAAACTTAGAGAATTTACTGAAAAACCCGCATTAGACGAAATGCACAGTGTAGTATATTGTATATGTGTGAGTTGCACTGAAAAACTTAGAATTTACTGAAAAACCCGCATTAGACGAAATGCACAGTGTAGTACATTGTATATGAGTGAGTTGCACTGAAAAACTTAGAATTTACTGAAAAACCCGCATTAGACGAAATGCACAGTGTAGTACATTGTATAAGAGTGAGCTGCACTGAAAAACTTAGAATTTACTTAAAAACCTGCATTAGACGAAATCCACAGTGTAGTACATTGTATATGAGTGAGTTGCACTGAAAAACTTAGAATTTACTGAAAACCCGCATTAGACGAAATCCACAGTGTAGTACATTGTATATGAGTGAGTTGCACTGAAAAAACTTAGAATTTACTGAAAAACCCGCATTAGACGAAATCCACAGTGTAGTACATTGTATATGAGTGAGTTGCACTGAAAAACTTAGAATTTACTGAAAAACCCGCATTAGATGAAATCCACAGTGTAGTACATTGTATATGAGTGAGTTGCACTGAAAAACTTAGAATTTACTGAAAACCCGCATTAGACGAAATGTACAGTGTAGTACATTGAATATGAGTGAGTTGCACTGAAAAACTTAGAATTTACTGAAAAACCCGCATTAGACGAAATGCACAGTGTAGTACATTGTATATGAGTGAGTTGCACTGAAAAACTTAGAATTTACTGAAAAACCCGCATTAGACGAAATGCACAGTGTAGTACATTGTATATGAGTGAGTTGCACTGAAAAACTTAGAATTTACTGAAAAACCCGCATTAGACGAAATGCACAGTGTAGTACATTGTATATGAGTGAGTTGCACTGAAAAACTTAGAATTTCCTGAAAAACCCGCATTAGACGAAATGCACAGTGTAGTACATAGTATATGAGTGAGTTGCACTGAAAAACTTAGAATTTACTGAAAAACCCGCATTAGACGAAATGCACAGTGTAGTACATTGTATATGTGTGAGTTGCACTGAAAAACTTAGAATTTACTGAAAAACCCGCATTAGACGAAATGAACAGTGTAGTACATTGTATATGAGTGAGTTGCACTGAAAAACTTAGAATTTACTGAAAAACCCGCATTAGACGAAATGCACAGTGTAGTACATTGTATATGAGTGAGTTGCACTGAAAAACTTAGAATTTACTGAAAAACCCGCATTAGACGAAATGCACAGTGTAGTACATTGTATATGAGTGAGTTGCACTGAAAAACTTAGAATTTACTGAAAAACCCGCATTAGACGAAATGCACAGTGTAGTACATTGTATATGTGTGAGTTGCACTGAAAAACGTAGAATTTACTGAAAAACCCGCATTAGACGAAATGCACAGTGTAGTACATTGTATATGAGTGAGTTGCACAGAAAAACTTAGAATTTACTGAAAAACCCGCATTAGACGAAATGCACAGTGTAGTACATTGTATATGAGTGAGTTGCACAGAAAAACTTAGAATTTACTGAAAAACCCGCATTAGACGAAATGCACAGTGTAGTACATTGTATATGAGTGAGTTGCACTGAAAAACTTAGAATTTACTGAAAAACCCGCATTAGACGAAATGCACAGTGTAGTACATTGTATATGAGTGAGTTGCACTGAAAAACTTAGAATTTACTGAAAAACCCGCATTAGACGAAATGCACAGTGTAGTACATTGTATATGAGTGAGTTGCACTGAAAAACTTAGAATTTACTGAAAACCCGCATTAGACGAAATGCACAGTGTAGTACATTGTATATGAGTGAGTTGCACTGAAAAACTTAGAATTTACTGAAAAACCCGCATTAGACGAAATGCACAGTGTAGTATATTGTATATGTGTGAGTTGCACTGAAAAACTTAGAATTTACTGAAAAACCCGCATTAGACGAAATGCACAGTGTAGTACATTGTATATGAGTGAGTTGCACTGAAAAACTTAGAATTTACTGAAAAACCCGCATTAGACGAAATGCACAGTGTAGTACATTGTATATGAGTGAGCTGCACTGAAAACTTAGAATTTACTTAAAAACCTGCATTAGACGAAATCCACAGTGTAGTTACATTGTATATGAGTGAGTTGCACTGAAAAACTTAGAATTTACTGAAAAACCCGCATTAGACGAAATCCACAGTGTAGTACATTGTATATGAGTGAGTTGCACTGAAAAACTTAGAATTTACTGAAAAACCCGCATTAGACGAAATCCACAGTGTAGTACATTGTATATGAGTGAGTTGCACTGAAAAACTTAGAATTTACTGAAAAACCCGCATTAGATGAAATCCACAGTGTAGTACATTGTATATGAGTGAGTTGCACTGAAAAACTTAGAATTTACTGAAAAACCCGCATTAGACGAAATGTACAGTGTAGTACATTGAATATGAGTGAGTTGCACTGAAAAACTTAGAATTTACTGAAAAACCCGCATTAGACGAAATGCACAGTGTAGTACATTGTATATGAGTGAGTTGCACTGAAAAACTTAGAATTTCCTGAAAAACCCGCATTAGACGAAATGCACAGTGTAGTACATAGTATATGAGTGAGTTGCACTGAAAAACTTAGAATTTACTGAAAAACCCGCATTAGACGAAATCCACAGTGTAGTACATTGTATATGAGTGAGTTGCACTGAAAAACTTAGAATTTACTGAAAAACCCGCATTAGATGAAATCCACAGTGTAGTACATTGTATATGAGTGAGTTGCACGGAAAAACTTAGAATTTACTGAAAAACCCGCATTAGACGAAATCCACAGTGTAGTACATTGTATATGAGTGAGTTGCACTGAAAAACTTAGAATTTACTGAAAACCCGCATTAGACGAAATCCACAGTGTAGTACATTGTATATGAATGAGTTGCACTGAAAAACTTAGAATTTACTGAAAAACCCGCATTAGACGAAACGTACAGTGTAGTACATTGTATATGAGTGAGTTGCACTGAAAAACTTAGAATTTACTGAAATACCCGCATTAGACGAAATGCACAGTGTAGTACATTGTATATGAGTGAGTTGCACTGAAAAACTTAGAATTTACTGAAAAACCCCGCATTAGACGAAATGCACAGTGTAGTACATTGTATATGAGTGAGTTGCACTGAAAAACTTAGAATTTACTGAAAAACCCGCATTAGACGAAATGCACAGTGTAGTACATTGTATATGAGTGAGTTGCACTGAAAAACTTAGAATTTACTGAAAAACCCGCATTAGACGAAATGCACAGTGTAGTACATTGTATATGAGTGAGTTGCACTGAAAAACTTAGAATTTACTGAAAAACCCGCATTAGACGAAATGCACAGTGTAGTACATTGTATATGAGTGAGTTGCACTGAAAAACTTAGAATTTACTGAAAAACCCGCATTAGACGAAATGCACAGTGTAGTACATTGTATATGAGTGAGTTGCACTGAAAAACTTAGAATTTACTGAAAAACCCGCATTAGACGAAATGCACAGTGTAGTATATTGTATATGTGTGAGTTGCACTGAAAAACTTAGAATTTACTGAAAAACCCGCATTAGACGAAATGCACAGTGTAGTACATTGTATATGAGTGAGTTTGCACTGAAAAACTTAGAATTTACTGAAAAACCCGCATTAGACGAAATGCACAGTGTAGTACATTGTATAAGAGTGAGCTGCACTGAAAAACTTAGAATTTACTTAAAAACCTGCATTAGACGAAATCCACAGTGTAGTACATTGTATATGAGTGAGTTGCACTGAAAAACTTAGAATTTACTGAAAAACCCGCATTAGACGAAATCCACAGTGTAGTACATTGTATATGAGTGAGTTGCACTGAAAAACTTAGAATTTACTGAAAAACCCGCATTAGACGAAATCCACAGTGTAGTACATTGTATATGAGTGAGTTGCACTGAAAAACTTAGAATTTACTGAAAAACCCGCATTAGATGAAATCCACAGTGTAGTACATTGTATATGAGTGAGTTGCACTGAAAAACTTAGAATTTACTGAAAAACCCGCATTAGACGAAATGTACAGTGTAGTACATTGAATATGAGTGAGTTGCACTGAAAAACTTAGAATTTACTGAAAAACCCGCATTAGACGAAATGCACAGTGTAGTACATTGTATATGAGTGAGTTGCACTGAAAAACTTAGAATTTACTGAAAAACCCGCATTAGACGAAATGCACAGTGTAGTACATTGTATATGAGTGAGTTGCACTGAAAAACTTAGAATTTACTGAAAAACCCGCATTAGACGAAATGCACAGTGTAGTACATTGTATATGAGTGAGTTGCACTGAAAAACTTAGAATTTCCTGAAAAACCCGCATTAGACGAAATGCACAGTGTAGTACATAGTATATGAGTGAGTTGCACTGAAAAACTTAGAATTTACTGAAAAACCCGCATTAGACGAAATGCACAGTGTAGTACATTGTATATGTGTGAGTTGCACTGAAAAACTTAGAATTTACTGAAAAACCCGCATTAGACGAAATGAACAGTGTAGTACATTGTATATGAGTGAGTTGCACTGAAAAACTTAGAATTTACTGAAAAACCCGCATTAGACGAAATGCACAGTGTAGTACATTGTATATGAGTGAGTTGCACTGAAAAACTTAGAATTTACTGAAAAACCCGCATTAGACGAAATGCACAGTGTAGTACATTGTATATGAGTGAGTTGCACTGAAAAACTTAGATTTACTGAAAAACCCGCATTAGACGAAATGCACAGTGTAGTACATTGTATATGTGTGAGTTGCACTGAAAAACGTAGAATTTACTGAAAAACCCGCATTAGACGAAATGCACAGTGTAGAACATTGTATATGAGTGAGTTGCACAGAAAAACTTAGAATTTACTGAAAAAACCCGCATTAGACGAAATGCACAGTGTAGTACATTGTATATGAGTGAGTTGCACTGAAAAACTTAGAATTTACTGAAAAACCCGCATTAGACGAAATGCACAGTGTAGTACATTGTATATGAGTGAGTTGCACTGAAAAACTTAGAATTTACTGAAAACCCGCATTAGACGAAATGCACAGTGTAGTACATTGTATATGAGTGAGTTGCACTGAAAAACTTAGAATTTACTGAAAAACCCGCATTAGACGAAATGCACAGTGTAGTACATTGTATATGAGTGAGTTGCACTGAAAAAACTTAGAATTTTACTGAAAAACCCGCATTAGACGAAATGCACAGTGTAGTACATTGTATATG
>NW_028227463.1:86524-135518 GCF_978045245.1 Mus caroli | reverse complement strand
ACGAAATGAACAGTGTAGTACATTGTATATGAGTGAGTTGCACTGAAAAACTTAGAATTTACTGAAAAAACCCGCATTAGACGAAATGCACAGTGTAGTACATTGTATATGAGTGAGTTGCACTGAAAAACTTAGAATTTACTGAAAAACCCGCATTAGACGAAATGCACAGTGTAGTACATTGTATATGAGTGAGTTGCACTGAAAAACTTAGAATTTACTGAAAAACCCCGCATTAGACGAAATGCACAGTGTAGTACATTGTATATGAGTGAGTTGCACTGAAAAACGTAGAATTTACTGAAAAACCCGCATTAGACGAAATGCACAGTGTAGTACATTGTATATGAGTGAGTTGCACAGAAAAACTTAGAATTTACTGAAAAACCCGCATTAGACGAAATGCACAGTGTAGTACATTGTATATGAGTGAGTTGCACAGAAAAACTTAGAATTTACTGAAAAACCCGCATTAGACGAAATGCACAGTGTAGTACATTGTATATGAGTGAGTTGCACTGAAAAACTTAGAATTTACTGAAAAACCCGCATTAGACGAAATGCACAGTGTAGTACATTGTATATGAGTGAGTTGCACTGAAAAACTTAGAATTTACTGAAAAACCCGCTTAGACGAAATGCACAGTGTAGTACATTGTATATGAGTGAGTTGCACTGAAAAACTTAGAATTTACTGAAAAACCCGCATTAGACGAAATGCACAGTGTAGTACATTGTATATGAGTGAGTTGCACTGAAAAACTTAGAATTTACTGAAAAACCCGCATTAGACGAAATGCACAGTGTAGTATATTGTATATGTGTGAGTTGCACTGAAAAACTTAGAATTTACTGAAAAACCCGCATTAGACGAAATGCACAGTGTAGTACATTGTATATGAGTGAGTTGCACTGAAAAACTTAGAATTTACTGAAAAACCCGCATTAGACGAAATGCACAGTGTAGTACATTGTATATGAGTGAGCTGCACTGAAAAACTTAGAATTTACTTAAAAACCTGCATTAGACGAAATCCACAGTGTAGTACATTGTATATGAGTGAGTTGCACTGAAAAACTTAGAATTTACTGAAAAACCCGCATTAGACGAAATCCACAGTGTAGTACATTGTATATGAGTGAGTTGCACTGAAAAACTTAGAATTTACTGAAAAACCCGCATTAGACGAAATCCACAGTGTAGTACATTGTATATGAGTGAGTTGCACTGAAAAACTTAGAATTTACTGAAAAACCCGCATTAGATGAAATCCACAGTGTAGTACATTGTATATGAGTGAGTTGCACTGAAAAACTTAGAATTTACTGAAAAACCCGCATTAGACGAAATGTACAGTGTAGTACATTGAATATGAGTGAGTTGCACTGAAAAACTTAGAATTTACTGAAAAAACCCGCATTAGACGAAATGCACAGTGTAGTACATTGTATATGAGTGAGTTGCACTGAAAAACTTAGAATTTACTGAAAAACCCGCATTAGACGAAATGCACAGTGTAGTACATTGTGTATGAGTGAGTTGCACTGAAAAACTTAGAATTTACTGAAAAACCCGCATTAGACGAAATGCACAGTGTAGTACATTGTATATGAGTGAGTTGCACTGAAAAACTTAGAATTTACTGAAAAACCCGCATTAGACGAAATGCACAGTGTAGTATATTGTATATGTGTGAGTTGCACTGAAAAACTTAGAATTTACTGAAAAACCCGCATTAGACGAAATGCACAGTGTAGTACATTGTATATGAGTGAGTTGCACTGAAAAACTTAGAATTTACTGAAAAACCCGCATTAGACGAAATGCACAGTGTAGTACATTGTATATGAGTGAGCTGCACTGAAAAACTTAGAATTTACTTAAAAACCTGCATTAGACGAAATCCACAGTGTAGTACATTGTATATGAGTGAGTTGCACTGAAAAACTTAGAATTTACTGAAAAACCCGCATTAGACGAAATCCACAGTGTAGTACATTGTATATGAGTGAGTTGCACTGAAAAACTTAGAATTTACTGAAAAACCCGCATTAGACGAAATCCACAGTGTAGTACATTGTATATGAGTGAGTTGCACTGAAAAACTTAGAATTTACTGAAAAACCCGCATTAGATGAAATCCACAGTGTAGTACATTGTATATGAGTGAGTTGCACTGAAAAACTTAGAATTTACTGAAAAACCCGCATTAGACGAAATGTACAGTGTAGTACATTGAATATGAGTGAGTTGCACTGAAAAACTTAGAATTTACTGAAAAACCCGCATTAGACGAAATGCACAGTGTAGTACATTGTATATGAGTGAGTTGCACTGAAAAACTTAGAATTTACTGAAAAACCCGCATTAGACGAAATGCACAGTGTAGTACATTGTGTATGAGTGAGTTGCACTGAAAAACTTAGAATTTACTGAAAAACCCGCATTAGACGAAATGCACAGTGTAGTACATTGTATATGAGTGAGTTGCACTGAAAAACTTAGAATTTCCTGAAAAACCCGCATTAGACGAAATGCACAGTGTAGTACATAGTATATGAGTGAGTTGCACTGAAAAACTTAGAATTTACTGAAAAACCCGCATTAGACGAAATGCACAGTGTAGTACATTGTATATGTGTGAGTTGCACTGAAAAACTTAGAATTTACTGAAAAACCCGCATTAGACGAAATGAACAGTGTAGTACATTGTATATGAGTGAGTTGCACTGAAAAACTTAGAATTTACTGAAAAACCCGCATTAGACGAAATGCACAGTGTAGTACATTGTATATGAGTGAGTTGCACTGAAAAACTTAGAATTTACTGAAAAACCCGCATTAGACGAAATGCACAGTGTAGTACATTGTATATGAGTGAGTTGCACTGAAAAACTTAGAATTTACTGAAAAACCCGCATTAGACGAAATGCACAGTGTAGTACATTGTATATGTGTGAGTTGCACTGAAAAAACGTAGAATTTACTGAAAAACCCGCATTAGACGAAATGCACAGTGTAGTACATTGTATATGAGTGAGTTGCACAGAAAAACTTAGAATTTACTGAAAAACCCGCATTAGACGAAATGCACACTGTAGTACATTGTATATGTGTAAGTTGCACTGAAAAACATAGAATTTACTGAAAAAACCCGCATTAGACGAAATGCACAGTGTAGTACATTGTATATGAGTGAGTTGCACAGAAAAACTTAGAATTTGCTGAAAAACCCGCATTAGACGAAATCCACAGTGTAGTACATTGTATATGAGTGAGTTGCACTGAAAAACTTAGAATTTACTGAAAAACCCGCATTAGATGAAATCCACAGTGTAGTACATTGTATATGAGTGAGTTGCACTGAAAAACTTAGAATTTACTGAAAAACCCGCATTAGACGAAATGTACAGTGTAGTACATTGAATATGAGTGAGTTGCACTGAAAAACTTAGAATTTACTGAAAAACCCGCATTAGACGAAATGCACAGTGTAGTACATTGTATATGAGTGAGTTGCACTGAAAAACTTAGAATTTACTGAAAAACCCGCATTAGACGAAATGCACAGTGTAGTACATTGTATATGAGTGAGTTGCACTGAAAAACTTACAATTTACTGAAAAACCCGCATAAGATGAAATGCACAGTGTAGTACATAGTATATGAGTGAGTTCCACTGAAAAACTTAGAATTTACTGAAAAACCCGCATTAGACGAAATGCACAGTGTAGTACATTGTATATGAGTGAGTTGCACTGAAAAACTTAGAATTTACTGAAAAACCCGCATTAGACGAAATGCACAGTGTAGTACATTGTATATGAGTGAGTTGCACTGAAAAACTTAGAATTTACTGAAAAACCCGCATTAGACGAAATGCACAGTGTAGTACATTGTATATGAGTGAGTTGCACTGAAAAACTTAGAATTTACTGAAAAACCCGCATTAGACGAAATGCACAGTGTAGTACATTGTATATGAGTGAGTTGCACTGAAAAACTTAGAATTTACTGAAAAACCCGCATTAGACGAAATGCACAGTGTAGTACATTGTATATGAGTGAGTTGCACTGAAAAACTTAGAATTTACTGAAAAACCCGCATTAGACGAAATGCACAGTGTAGTACATTGTATATGAGTGAGTTGCACTGAAAAACTTAGAATTTACTGAAAAACCCGCATTAGACGAAATGCACAGTGTAGTACATTGTATATGTGTGAGTTGCACTGAAAAACATAGAATTTACTGAAAAACCCGCATTAGACGAAATGCACAGTGTAGTACATTGTATATGAGTGAGTTGCACAGAAAAACTTAGAATTTACTGAAAAACCCGCATTAGACGAAATCCACAGTGTAGTACATTGTATATGAGTGAGTTGCACTGAAAAACTTAGAATTTACTGAAAAACCCGCATTAGACGAAATGCACAGTGTAGTACATTGTATATGAGTGAGTTGCACTGAAAAACTTAGAATTTACTGAAAAACCCGCATTAGACGAAATGCACAGTGTAGTACATTGTATATGAGTGAGTTGCACTGAAAAACCTAGAATTTACTGAAAAACCCGCACTAGACGAAATGCACACTGTAGTACATTGTATATGAGTGAGTTGCACTGAAAAACTTAGAATTTACTGAAAAATCCGCATTAGACGAAATGCACAGTGTAGTACATTGTATATGAGTGAGTTGCACTGAAAAACTTAGAATTTACTGAAAAACCCGCATTAGACGAAATGCACAGTGTAGTACATTGTATATGAGTGAGTTGCACTGAAAAACTTAGAATTTACTGAAAAACCCGCATTAGACGAAATGCACAGTGTAGTACATTGTATATGAGTGAGTTGCACTGAAAAACTTAGAATTTACTGAAAAACCCGCATTAGACGAAATGCACAGTGTAGTACATTGTATATGAGTGAGTTGCACTGAAAAACTTAGAATTTACTGAAAAACCCGCATTAGACGAAATGCACAGTGTAGTACATAGTATATGAGTGAGTTGCACTGAAAAACTTAGAATTTACTGAAAAACCCGCATTAGACGAAATGCACAGTGTAGTACATTGTATATGTGTGAGTTGCACTGAAAAACTTAGAATTTACTGAAAAACCCGCATTAGACGAAATGCACAGTGTAGTACATTGTATATGAGTGAGTTGCACTGAAAAACTTAGAATTTACTGAAAAACCCGCATTAGACGAAATGCACAGTGTAGTACATTGTATATGAGTGAGTTGCACTGAAAAACTTAGAATTTACTGAAAAACCCGCATTAGACGAAATACACAGTGTAGTACATTGTATATGTGTGAGTTGCACTGAAAAACTTAGAATTTACTGAAAAACCCGCATTAGACGAAATGCACAGTGTAGTACATAGTATATGAGTGAGTTGCACTGAAAAACTTAGAATTTACTGAAAAACCGGCATTAGACGAAATACACAGTGTAGTACATTGTATATGAGTGAGTTGCACTGAAAAACTTAGAATTTACTGAAAAACCCGCATTAGACGAAATGCACAGTGTAGTACATTGTATATGAGTGAGTTGCACGGAAAAACTTAGAATTTACTGAAAAACCCGCATTAGACGAAATCCACAGTGTAGTACATTGTATATGAGTGAGTTGCACTGAAAAACTTAGAATTTACTGAAAAACCCGCATTAGACGAAATCCACAGTGTAGTACATTGTATATGAGTGAGTTGCACTGAAAAACTTAGAATTTACTGAAAAACACGCATTAGACGAAACGTACAGTGTAGTACATTGTATATGAGTGAGTTGCACTGAAAAACTTAGAATTTACTGAAAAACCCGCATTAGACGAAATGCACAGTGTAGTACATTGTATATGAGTGAGTTGCACTGAAAAACTTAGAATTTACTGAAAAACCCGCATTAGACGAAATGCACAGTGTAGTACATTGGATATGAGTGAGTTGCACTGAAAAACTTAGAATTTACTGAAAAACCCGCATTAGACGAAATGCACAGTGTAGTACATTGTATATGAGTGAGTTGCACTGAAAAACTTAGAATTTACTGAAAAACCCGCATTAGACGAAATGCACAGTGTAGTACATTGTATATGAGTGAGTTGCACTGAAAAACTTAGAATTTACTGAAAAACCCGCATTAGACGAAATGCACAGTGTAGTACATTGTATATGGGTGAGTTGCACTGAAAAACTTAGAATTTACTGAAAAACCCGCATTAGACGAAATGCACAGTGTAGTACATTGTATATGAGTGAGTTGCACTGAAAAACTTAGAATTTACTGAAAAACCCGCATTAGACGAAATGCACAGTGTAGTACATTGTATATGAGTGAGTTGCACTGAAAAACTTAGAATTTACTGAAAACCCGCATTAGACGAAATGCACAGTGTAGTACATAGTATATGAGTGAGTTGCACTGAAAAACTTAGAATTTACTGAAAAACCCGCATTAGACGAAATGCACAGTGTAGTACATTGTATATGTGTGAGTTGCACTGAAAAACTTAGAATTTACTGAAAAACCCGCATTAGACAAAATGCACAGTGTAGTACATTGTATATGAGTGAGTTGCACTGAAAAACTTAGAATTTACTTAAAAACCTGCATTAGACGAAATCCACAGTGTAGTACATTGTATATGAGTGAGTTGCACTGAAGAAACTTAGAATTTACTGAAAAACCCGCATTAGACGAAATGCACAGTGTAGTACATTGTATATGAGTGAGTTGCACTGAAAAACTTAGAATTTACTGAAAAACCCACATTAGACGAAATCCACAGTGTAGTACATTGTATATGAGTGAGTTGCACTGAAAAACTTAGAATTTACTGAAAAACCCGCATTAGATGAAATCCACAGTGTAGTACATTGTATATGAGTGAGTTGCACGGAAAAACTTAGAATTTACTGAAAAACCCGCATTAGACGAAATCCACAGTGTAGTACATTGTATATGAGTGAGTTGCACTGAAAAACTTAGAATTTACTGAAAAACCCGCATTAGACGAAATCCACAGTGTAGTACATTGTATATGAATGAGTTGCACTGAAAAACTTAGAATTTACTGAAAAACCCGCATTAGACGAAACGTACAGTGTAGTACATTGTATATGAGTGAGTTGCACTGAAAAACTTAGAATTTACTGAAATACCCGCATTAGACGAAATGCACAGTGTAGTACATTGTATATGAGTGAGTTGCACTGAAAAACTTAGAATTTACTGAAAAACCCGCATTAGACGAAATGCACAGTGTAGTACATTGTATATGAGTGAGTTGCACTGAAAAACTTAGAATTTACTGAAAAACCCGCATTAGACGAAATGCACAGTGTAGTACATTGTATATGAGTGAGTTGCACTGAAAAACTTAGAATTTACTGAAAAACCCGCATTAGACGAAATGCACAGTGTAGTACATTGTATATGAGTGAGTTGCACTGAAAAACTTAGAATTTACTGAAAAACCCGCATTAGACGAAATGCACAGTGTAGTACATTGTATATGAGTGAGTTGCACTGAAAAACTTAGAATTTACTGAAAAACCCGCATTAGACGAAATGCACAGTGTAGTACATTGTATATGAGTGAGTTGCACTGAAAAACTTAGAATTTACTGAAAAACCCGCATTAGACGAAATGCACAGTGTAGTATATGGTATATGTGTGAGTTGCACTGAAAAACTTAGAATTTACTGAAAAACCCGCATTAGACGAAATGCACAGTGTAGTACATTGTATATGAGTGAGTTGCACTGAAAAACTTAGAATTTACTGAAAAACCCGCATTAGACGAAATGCACAGTGTAGTACATTGTATATGAGTGAGCTGCACTGAAAAACTTAGAATTTACTTAAAAACCTGCATTAGACGAAATCCACAGTGTAGTACATTGTATATGAGTGAGTTGCACTGAAAAACTTAGAATTTACTGAAAAACCCGCATTAGACGAAATCCACAGTGTAGTACATTGTATATGAGTGAGTTGCACTGAAAAACTTAGAATTTACTGAAAAACCCGCATTAGACGAAATCCACAGTGTAGTACATTGTATATGAGTGAGTTGCACTGAAAAACTTAGAATTTACTGAAAAACCCGCATTAGATGAAATCCACAGTGTAGTACATTGTATATGAGTGAGTTGCACTGAAAAACTTAGAATTTACTGAAAAACCCGCATTAGACGAAATGTACAGTGTAGTACATTGAATATGAGTGAGTTGCACTGAAAAACTTAGAATTTACTGAAAAACCCGCATTAGACGAAATGCACAGTGTAGTACATTGTATATGAGTGAGTTGCCCTGAAAAACTTAGAATTTACTGAAAAACCCGCATTAGACGAAATGCACAGTGTAGTACATTGTATATGAGTGAGTTGCACTGAAAAACTTAGAATTTACTGAAAAACCCGCATTAGACGAAATGCACAGTGTAGTACATTGTATATGAGTGAGTTGCACTGAAAAACTTAGAATTTCCTGAAAAACCCGCATTAGACGAAATGCACAGTGTAGTACATAGTATATGAGTGAGTTGCACTGAAAAACTTAGAATTTACTGAAAAACCCGTATTAGACGAAATGCACAGTGTAGTACATTGTATATGTGTGAGTTGCACTGAAAAACTTAGAATTTACTGAAAAACCCGCATTAGACGAAATGAACAGTGTAGTACATTGTATATGAGTGAGTTGCACTGAAAAACTTAGAATTTACTGAAAAACCCGCATTAGACGAAATGCACAGTGTAGTACATTGTATATGAGTGAGTTGCACTGAAAAACTTAGAATTTACTGAAAAACCCGCATTAGACGAAATGCACAGTGTAGTACATTGTATATGAGTGAGTTGCACTGAAAAACTTAGAATTTACTGAAAAACCCGCATTAGACGAAATGCACAGTGTAGTACATTGTATATGTGTGAGTTGCACTGAAAAACGTAGAATTTACTGAAAAACCCGCATTAGACGAAATGCACAGTGTAGTACATTGTATTTGAGTGAGTTGCACAGAAAAACTTAGAATTTACTGAAAAACCCGCATTAGACGAAATGCACAGTGTAGTACATTGTATATGAGTGAGTTGCACAGAAAAACTTAGAATTTACTGAAAAACCCGCATTAGACGAAATGCACAGTGTAGTACATTGTATATGAGTGAGTTGCACTGAAAAACTTAGAATTTACTGAAAAACCCGCATTAGACGAAATGCACAGTGTAGTACATTGTATATGAGTGAGTTGCACTGAAAAACTTAGAATTTACTGAAAAACCCGCATTAGACGAAATGCACAGTGTAGTACATTGTATATGAGTGAGTTGCACTGAAAAACTTAGAATTTACTGAAAAACCCGCATTAGACGAAATGCACAGTGTAGTACATTGTATATGAGTGAGTTGCACTGAAAAACTTAGAATTTACTGAAAAACCCGCATTAGACGAAATGCACAGTGTAGTATATTGTATATGTGTGAGTTGCACTGAAAAACTTAGAATTTACTGAAAAACCCGCATTAGACGAAATGCACAGTGTAGTACATTGTATATGAGTGAGTTGCACTGAAAAACTTAGAATTTACTGAAAAACCCGCATTAGACGAAATGCACAGTGTAGTACATTGTATATGAGTGAGCTGCACTGAAAAACTTAGAATTTACTTAAAAACCTGCATTAGACGAAATCCACAGTGTAGTACATTGTATATGAGTGAGTTGCACTGAAAAACTTAGAATTTACTGAAAAACCCGCATTAGACGAAATCCACAGTGTAGTACATTGTATATGAGTGAGTTGCACTGAAAAACTTAGAATTTACTGAAAAACCCGCATTAGACGAAATCCACAGTGTAGTACATTGTATATGAGTGAGTTGCACTGAAAAACTTAGAATTTACTGAAAAACCCGCATTAGATGAAATCCACAGTGTAGTACATTGTATATGAGTGAGTTGCACTGAAAAACTTAGAATTTACTGAAAAACCCGCATTAGACGAAATGTACAGTGTAGTACATTGAATATGAGTGAGTTGCACTGAAAAACTTAGAATTTACTGAAAAACCCGCATTAGACGAAATGCACAGTGTAGTACATAGTATATGAGTGAGTTGCACTGAAAAACTTAGAATTTACTGAAAAACCCGCATTAGACGAAATGCACAGTGTAGTACATTGTATATGAGTGAGTTGCACTGAAACACTTAGAATTTACTGAAAAACCCGCATTAGACGAAATGCACAGTGTAGTACATTGTATATGTGTGAGTTGCACTGAAAAACGTAGAATTTACTGAAAAACCCGCATTAGACGAAATGCACAGTGTAGTACATTGTATATGAGTGAGTTGCACAGAAAAACTTAGAATTTACTGAAAAACCCGCATTAGACGAAATGCACAGTGTAGTACATTGTATATGAGTGAGTTGCACTGAAAAACTTAGAATTTACTGAAAAACCCGCATTAGACGAAATGCACAGTGTAGTACATTGTATATGAGTGAGTTGCACTGAAAAACTTAGAATTTACTGAAAAACCCGCATTAGACGAAATGCACAGTGTAGTACATTGTATATGAGTGAGTTGCACTGAAAAACTTAGAATTTACTGAAAAACCCGCATTAGACGAAATGCACAGTGTAGTACATTGTATATGAGTGAGTTGCACTGAAAAACTTAGAATTTACTGAAAAACCCGCATTAGACGAAATGCACAGTGTAGTATATTGTATATGTGTGAGTTGCACTGAAAAACTTAGAATTTACTGAAAAACCCGCATTAGACGAAATGCACAGTGTAGTACATTGTATATGAGTGAGTTGCACTGAAAAACTTAGAATTTACTGAAAAACCCGCATTAGACGAAATGCACAGTGTAGTACATTGTATATGAGTGAGCTGCACTGAAAAACTTAGAATTTACTTAAAAACCTGCATTAGACGAAATCCACAGTGTAGTACATTGTATATGAGTGAGTTGCACTGAAAAACTTAGAATTTACTGAAAAACCCGCATTAGACGAAATCCACAGTGTAGTACATTGTATATGAGTGAGTTGCACTGAAAAACTTAGAATTTACTGAAAAACCCGCATTAGACGAAATCCACAGTGTAGTACATTGTATATGAGTGAGTTGCACTGAAAAACTTAGAATTTACTGAAAAACCCGCATTAGATGAAATCCACAGTGTAGTACATTGTATATGAGTGAGTTGCACTGAAAAACTTAGAATTTACTGAAAAACCCGCATTAGACGAAATGTACAGTGTAGTACATTGAATATGAGTGAGTTGCACTGAAAAACTTAGAATTTACTGAAAAACCCGCATTAGACGAAATGCACAGTGTAGTACATTGTATATGAGTGAGTTGCACTGAAAAACTTAGAATTTACTGAAAAACCCGCATTAGACGAAATGCACAGTGTAGTACATTGTGTATGAGTGAGTTGCACTGAAAAACTTAGAATTTACTGAAAAACCCGCATTAGACGAAATGCACAGTGTAGTACATTGTATATGAGTGAGTTGCACTGAAAAACTTAGAATTTCCTGAAAAACCCGCATTAGACGAAATGCACAGTGTAGTACATAGTATATGAGTGAGTTGCACTGAAAAACTTAGAATTTACTGAAAAACCCGCATTAGACGAAATGCACAGTGTAGTACATTGTATATCTGTGAGTTGCACTGAAAAACTTAGAATTTACTGAAAAACCCGCATTAGACGAAATGAACAGTGTAGTACATTGTATATGAGTGAGTTGCACTGAAAAACTTAGAATTTACTGAAAAACCCGCATTAGACGAAATGCACAGTGTAGTACATTGTATATGAGTGAGTTGCACTGAAAAACTTAGAATTTACTGAAAAACCCGCATTAGACGAAATGCACAGTGTAGTACATTGTATATGAGTGAGTTGCACTGAAAAACTTAGAATTTACTGAAAAACCCGCATTAGACGAAATGCACAGTGTAGTACATTGTATATGTGTGAGTTGCACTGAAAAACGTAGAATTTACTGAAAAACCCCGCATTAGACGAAATGCACAGTGTAGTACATTGTATATGAGTGAGTTGCACAGAAAAACTTAGAATTTACTGAAAAACCCGCATTAGACGAAATGCACAGTGTAGTACATTGTATATGAGTGAGTTGCACAGAAAAACTTAGAATTTACTGAAAAACCCGCATTAGACGAAATGCACAGTGTAGTACATTGTATATGAGTGAGTTGCACTGAAAAACTTAGAATTTACTGAAAAACCCGCATTAGACGAAATGCACAGTGTAGTACATTGTATATGAGTGAGTTGCACTGAAAAACTTAGAATTTACTGAAAAACCCGCATTAGACGAAATGCACACTGTAGTACATTGTATATGAGTGAGTTGCACTGAAAAACTTAGAATTTACTGAAAAACCCGCATTAGACGAAATGCACAGTGTAGTACATAGTATATGAGTGAGTTGCACTGAAAAACTTAGAATTTACTGAAAAACCCGCATTAGACGAAATGCACAGTGTAGTACATAATATATGTGTGAGTTGCACTGAAAAACTTAGAATTTACTGAAAAACCCGCATTAGACGAAATGCACAGTGTAGTACATTGTATATGAGTGAGTTGCACTGAAAAACTTAGAATTTACTGAAAAACCCGCATTAGACGAAATGCACAGTGTAGTACATTGTATATGAGTGAGTTGCACTGAAAAACTTAGAATTTACTGAAAAACCCGCATTAGACGAAATGCACAGTGTAGTACATTGTATATGAGTGAGTTGCACTGAAAAACTTAGAATTTACTGAAAAACCCGCATTAGACGAAATGCACAGTGTAGTACATAGTATATGAGTGAGTTGCACTGAAAAACTTAGAATTTACTGAAAAACCCGCATTAGACGAAATGCACAGTGTAGTACATTGTATATCTGTGAGTTGCACTGAAAAACTTAGAATTTACTGAAAAACCCGCATTAGACGAAATGAACAGTGTAGTACATTGTATATGAGTGAGTTGCACTGAAAAACTTAGAATTTACTGAAAAACCCGCATTAGACGAAATGCACAGTGTAGTACATTGTATATGAGTGAGTTGCACTGAAAAACTTAGAATTTACTGAAAAACCCGCATTAGACGAAATGCACAGTGTAGTACATTGTATATGAGTGAGTTGCACTGAAAAACTTAGAATTTACTGAAAAACCCGCATTAGACGAAATGCACAGTGTAGTACATTGTATATGAGTGAGTTGCACTGAAAAACTTAGAATTTACTGAAAAACCCGCATTAGACGAAATGCACAGTGTAGTACATTGTATATGAGTGAGTTGCACTGAAAAACTTAGAATTTACTGAAAAACCCGCATTAGACGAAATGCACAGTGTAGTACATTGTATATGAGTGAGTTGCACTGAAAAACTTAGAATTTACTGAAAAACCCGCATTAGACGAAATGCACAGTGTAGTACATTGTATATGTGTAAGTTGCACTGAAAAACATAGAATTTACTGAAAAACCCGCATTAGACGAAATGCACAGTGTAGTACATTGTATATGAGTGAGTTGCACAGAAAAACTTAGAATTTGCTGAAAAACCCGCATTAGACGAAATCCACAGTGTAGTACATTGTATATGAGTGAGTTGCACTGAAAAACTTAGAATTTACTGAAAAACCCGCATTAGATGAAATCCACAGTGTAGTACATTGTATATGAGTGAGTTGCACTGAAAAACTTAGAATTTACTGAAAAACCCGCATTAGACGAAATGTACAGTGTAGTACATTGAATATGAGTGAGTTGCACTGAAAAACTTAGAATTTACTGAAAAACCCGCATTAGACGAAATGCACAGTGTAGTACATTGTATATGAGTGAGTTGCACTGAAAAACTTAGAATTTACTGAAAAACCCGCATTAGACGAAATGCACAGTGTAGTACATTGTATATGAGTGAGTTGCACTGAAAAACTTAGAATTTACTGAAAAACCCGCATTAGACGAAATGCACAGTGTAGTACATTGTATATGAGTGAGTTGCACTGAAAAACTTAGAATTTCCTGAAAAACCCGCATTAGACGAAATGCACAGTGTAGTACATAGTATATGAGTGAGTTGCACTGAAAAACTTAGAATTTACTGAAAAACCCGCATTAGACGAAATGCACAGTGTAGTACATTGTATATGTGTGAGTTGCACTGAAAAACTTAGAATTTACTGAAAAACCCGCATTAGACGAAATGCACAGTGTAGTACATTGTATATGAGTGAGTTGCACTGAAAAACTTAGAATTTACTGAAAAACCCGCATTAGACGAAATGCACAGTGTAGTACATTGTATATGAGTGAGTTGCACTGAAAAACTTAGAATTTACTGAAAACCCGCATTAGACGAAATGCACAGTGTAGTACATTGTATATGAGTGAGTTGCACTGAAAAACTTAGAATTTACTGAAAAACCCGCATTAGACGAAATGCACAGTGTAGTACATTGTATATGTGTGAGTTGCACTGAAAAACGTAGAATTTACTGAAAAACCCGCATTAGACGAAATGCACAGTGTAGTACATTGTATATGAGTGAGTTGCACAGAAAAACTTAGAATTTACTGAAAAACCCGCATTAGACGAAATGCACAGTGTAGTACATTGTATATGAGTGAGTTGCACAGAAAAACTTAGAATTTACTGAAAAACCCGCATTAGACGAAATGCACAGTGTAGTACATTGTATATGAGTGAGTTGCACTGAAAAACTTAGAATTTACTGAAAAACCCGCATTAGACGAAATGCACAGTGTAGTACATTGTATATGAGTGAGTTGCACTGAAAAACTTAGAATTTACTGAAAAACCCGCATTAGAAGAAATGCACACTGTAGTACATTGTATATGAGTGAGTTGCACTGAAAAACTTAGAATTTACTGAAATACCCGCATTAGACGAAATGCACAGTGTAGTACATAGTATATGAGTGAGTTGCACTGAAAAACTTAGAATTTACTGAAAAACCCGCATTAGACGAAATGCACAGTGTAGTACATAATATATGTGTGAGTTGCACTGAAAAACTTAGAATTTACTGAAAAACCCGCATTAGACGAAATGCACAGTGTAGTACATTGTATATGAGTGAGTTGCACTGAAAAACTTAGAATTTACTGAAAAACCCGCATTAGACGAAATGCACAGTGTAGTACATTGTATATGAGTGAGTTGCACTGAAAAACTTAGAATTTACTGAAAAACCCGCATTAGATGAAATGCACAGTGTAGTACATTGTATATGAGTGAGTTGCACTGAAAAACTTAGAATTTACTGAAAAACCCGCATTAGACGAAATGCACAGTGTAGTACATTGTATATGAGTGAGTTGCACTGAAAAACTTAGAATTTACTGAAAAACCCGCATTAGACGAAATGCACAGTGTAGTACATTGTATATGAGTGAGTTGCACTGAAAAACTTAGAATTTACTGAAAAACCCGCATTAGACGAAATGCACAGTGTAGTACATTGTATATGTGTAAGTTGCACTGAAAAACATAGAATTTACTGAAAAACCCGCATTAGACGAAATGCACAGAGTAGTACATTGTATATGAGTGAGTTGCACAGAAAAACTTAGAATTTGCTGAAAAACCCGCATTAGACGAAATCCACAGTGTAGTACATTGTATATGAGTGAGTTGCACTGAAAAACTTAGAATTTACTGAAAAAACCGCATTAGACGAAATGCACAGTGTAGTACATTGTATATGAGTGAGTTGCACTGAAAAACTTAGAATTTACTGAAAAACCCGCATTAGACGAAATGCACAGTGTAGTACATTGTATATGAGTGAGTTGCACTGAAAAACTTAGAATTTACTGAAAAACCCGCATTAGACGAAATGCACACTGTAGTACATTGTATATGAGTGAGTTGCACTGAAAAACTTAGAATTTACTGAAAAACCCGCATTAGACGAAATGCACACTGCACTGAAAAACTTAGAATTTACTGAAAAACCCGCATTAGACGAAATGCACAGTGTAGTACATTGTATATGAGTGAGTTGCACTGAAAAACTTAGAATTTACTGAAAAACCCTCATTAGACGAAATGCACAGTGTAGTACATTGTATATGAGTGAGTTGCACTGAAAAACTTAGAATTTACTGAAAAATCCGCATTAGACGAAATGCACAGTGTAGTACATTGTATATGAGTGAGTTGCACTGAAAAACTTAGAATTTACTGAAAAACCCGCATTAGACGAAATGCACAGTGTAGTACATTGTATATGTGTGAGTTGCACTGAAAAACTTAGAATTTACTGAAAAACCCGCATTAGACAAAATGCACAGTGTAGTACATTGTATATGAGTGAGTTGCACTGAAAAACTTAGAATTTACTTAAAAACCTGCATTAGACGAAATCCACAGTGTAGTACATTGTATATGAGTGAGTTGCACTGAAGAAACTTAGAATTTACTGAAAAACCCGCATTAGACGAAATGCACAGTGTAGTACATTGTATATGAGTGAGTTGCACTGAAAAACTTAGAATTTACTGAAAAACCCGCATTAGACGAAATCCACAGTGTAGTACATTGTATATGAGTGAGTTGCACTGAAAAACTTAGAATTTACTGAAAAACCCGCATTAGATGAAATCCACAGTGTAGTACATTGTATATGAGTGAGTTGCACGGAAAAACTTAGAATTTACTGAAAAACCCGCATTAGACGAAATCCACAGTGTAGTACATTGTATATGAGTGAGTTGCACTGAAAAACTTAGAATTTACTGAAAAACCCGCATTAGACGAAATCCACAGTGTAGTACATTGTATATGAATGAGTTGCACTGAAAAACTTAGAATTTACTGAAAAACCCGCATTAGACGAAACGTACAGTGTAGTACATTGTATATGAGTGAGTTGCACTGAAAAACTTAGAATTTACTGAAATACCCGCATTAGACGAAATGCACAGTGTAGTACATTGTATATGAGTGAGTTGCACTGAAAAACTTAGAATTTACTGAAAAACCCGCATTAGACGAAATGCACAGTGTAGTACATTGTATATGAGTGAGTTGCACTGAAAAACTTAGAATTTACTGAAAAACCCGCATTAGACGAAATGCACAGTGTAGTACATTGTATATGAGTGAGTTGCACTGAAAAACTTAGAATTTACTGAAAAACCCGCATTAGACGAAATGCACAGTGTAGTACATTGTATATGAGTGAGTTGCACTGAAAAACTTAGAATTTACTGAAAAACCCGCATTAGACGAAATGCACAGTGTAGTACATTGTATATGAGTGAGTTGCACTGAAAAACTTAGAATTTACTGAAAAACCCGCATTAGACGAAATGCACAGTGTAGTACATTGTATATGAGTGAGTTGCACTGAAAAACTTAGAATTTACTGAAAAAACCCGCATTAGACGAAATGCACAGTGTAGTATATTGTATATGTGTGAGTTGCACTGAAAAACTTAGAATTTACTGAAAAACCCGCATTAGACGAAATGCACAGTGTAGTACATTGTATATGAGTGAGTTGCACTGAAAAACTTAGAATTTACTGAAAAACCCGCATTAGACGAAATGCACAGTGTAGTACATTGTATAAGAGTGAGCTGCACTGAAAAACTTAGAATTTACTTAAAAACCTGCATTAGACGAAATCCACAGTGTAGTACATTGTATATGAGTGAGTTGCACTGAAAAACTTAGAATTTACTGAAAAACCCGCATTAGACGAAATCCACAGTGTAGTACATTGTATATGAGTGAGTTGCACTGAAAAACTTAGAATTTACTGAAAAACCCGCATTAGACGAAATCCACAGTGTAGTACATTGTATATGAGTGAGTTGCACTGAAAAACTTAGAATTTACTGAAAAACCCGCATTAGATGAAATCCACAGTGTAGTACATTGTATATGAGTGAGTTGCACTGAAAAACTTAGAATTTACTGAAAAACCCGCATTAGACGAAATGTACAGTGTAGTACATTGAATATGAGTGAGTTGCACTGAAAAACTTAGAATTTACTGAAAAACCCGCATTAGACGAAATGCACAGTGTAGTACATTGTATATGAGTGAGTTGCACTGAAAAACTTAGAATTTACTGAAAAACCCGCATTAGACGAAATGCACAGTGTAGTACATTGTATATGAGTGAGTTGCACTGAAAAACTTAGAATTTACTGAAAAACCCGCATTAGACGAAATGCACAGTGTAGTACATTGTATATGAGTGAGTTGCACTGAAAAACTTAGAATTTCCTGAAAAACCCGCATTAGACGAAATGCACAGTGTAGTACATAGTATATGAGTGAGTTGCACTGAAAAACTTAGAATTTACTGAAAAACCCGCATTAGACGAAATGCACAGTGTAGTACATTGTATATGTGTGAGTTGCACTGAAAAACTTAGAATTTACTGAAAAACCCGCATTAGACGAAATGAACAGTGTAGTACATTGTATATGAGTGAGTTGCACTGAAAAACTTAGAATTTACTGAAAAACCCGCATTAGACGAAATGCACAGTGTAGTACATTGTATATGAGTGAGTTGCACTGAAAAACTTAGAATTTACTGAAAAACCCGCATTAGACGAAATGCACAGTGTAGTACATTGTATATGAGTGAGTTGCACTGAAAAACTTAGAATTTCCTGAAAAACCCGCATTAGACGAAATGCACAGTGTAGTACATAGTATATGAGTGAGTTGCACTGAAAAACTTAGAATTTACTGAAAAACCCGCATTAGACGAAATGCACAGTGTAGTACATTGTATATGTGTGAGTTGCACTGAAAAACTTAGAATTTACTGAAAAACCCGCATTAGACGAAATGAACAGTGTAGTACATTGTATATGAGTGAGTTGCACTGAAAAACTTAGAATTTACTGAAAAACCCGCATTAGACGAAATGCACAGTGTAGTACATTGTATATGAGTGAGTTGCACTGAAAAACTTAGAATTTACTGAAAAACCCGCATTAGACGAAATGCACAGTGTAGTACATTGTATATGAGTGAGTTGCACTGAAAAACTTAGAATTTACTGAAAAACCCGCATTAGACGAAATGCACAGTGTAGTACATTGTATATGTGTGAGTTGCACTGAAAAACGTAGAATTTACTGAAAAACCCGCATTAGACGAAATGCACAGTGTAGTACATTGTATATGAGTGAGTTGCACAGAAAAACTTAGAATTTACTGAAAAACCCGCATTAGACGAAATGCACAGTGTAGTACATTGTATATGAGTGAGTTGCACAGAAAAACTTAGAATTTACTGAAAAACCCGCATTAGACGAAATGCACAGTGTAGTACATTGTATATGAGTGAGTTGCACTGAAAAACTTAGAATTTACTGAAAAACCCGCATTAGACGAAATGCACAGTGTAGTACATTGTATATGAGTGAGTTGCACTGAAAAACTTAGAATTTACTGAAAAACCCGCATTAGACGAAATGCACAGTGTAGTACATTGTATATGAGTGAGTTGCACTGAAAAACTTAGAATTTACTGAAAAACCCGCATTAGACGAAATGCACAGTGTAGTACATTGTATATGAGTGAGTTGCACTGAAAAACTTAGAATTTACTGAAAAACCCGCATTAGACGAAATGCACAGTGTAGTATATTGTATATGTGTGAGTTGCACTGAAAAACTTAGAATTTACTGAAAAACCCGCATTAGACGAAATGCACAGTGTAGTACATTGTATATGAGTGAGTTGCACTGAAAAACTTAGAATTTACTGAAAAACCCGCATTAGACGAAATGCACAGTGTAGTACATTGTATATGAGTGAGCTGCACTGAAAAACTTAGAATTTACTTAAAAACCTGCATTAGACGAAATCCACAGTGTAGTACATTGTATATGAGTGAGTTGCACTGAAAAACTTAGAATTTACTGAAAAACCCGCATTAGACGAAATCCACAGTGTAGTACATTGTATATGAGTGAGTTGCACTGAAAAACTTAGAATTTACTGAAAAACCCGCATTAGACGAAATCCACAGTGTAGTACATTGTATATGAGTGAGTTGCACTGAAAAACTTAGAATTTACTGAAAAACCCGCATTAGATGAAATCCACAGTGTAGTACATTGTATATGAGTGAGTTGCACTGAAAAACTTAGAATTTACTGAAAAACCCGCATTAGACGAAATGTACAGTGTAGTACATTGAATATGAGTGAGTTGCACTGAAAAACTTAGAATTTACTGAAAAACCCGCATTAGACGAAATGCACAGTGTAGTACATTGTATATGAGTGAGTTGCACTGAAAAACTTAGAATTTCCTGAAAAACCCGCATTAGACGAAATGCACAGTGTAGTACATGGTATATGAGTGAGTTGCACTGAAAAACTTAGAATTTACTGAAAAACCCGCATTAGACGAAATCCACAGTGTAGTACATTGTATATGAGTGAGTTGCACTGAAAAACTTAGAATTTACTGAAAAACCCGCATTAGATGAAATCCACAGTGTAGTACATTGTATATGAGTGAGTTGCACGGAAAAACTTAGAATTTACTGAAAAACCCGCATTAGACGAAATCCACAGTGTAGTACATTGTATATGAGTGAGTTGCACTGAAAAACTTAGAATTTACTGAAAAACCCGCATTAGACGAAATCCACAGTGTAGTACATTGTATATGAATGAGTTGCACTGAAAAACTTAGAATTTACTGAAAAACCCGCATTAGACGAAACGTACAGTGTAGTACATTGTATATGAGTGAGTTGCACTGAAAAACTTAGAATTTACTGAAATACCCGCATTAGACGAAATGCACAGTGTAGTACATTGTATATGAGTGAGTTGCACTGAAAAACTTAGAATTTACTGAAAAACCCGCATTAGACGAAATGCACAGTGTAGTACATTGTATATGAGTGAGTTGCACTGAAAAACTTAGAATTTACTGAAAAACCCGCATTAGACGAAATGCACAGTGTAGTACATTGTATATGAGTGAGTTGCACTGAAAAACTTAGAATTTACTGAAAAACCCGCATTAGACGAAATGCACAGTGTAGTACATTGTATATGAGTGAGTTGCACTGAAAAACTTAGAATTTACTGAAAAACCCGCATTAGACGAAATGCACAGTGTAGTACATTGTATATGAGTGAGTTGCACTGAAAAACTTAGAATTTACTGAAAAACCCGCATTAGACGAAATGCACAGTGTAGTACATTGTATATGACTGAGTTGCACTGAAAAACTTAGAATTTACTGAAAAACCCGCATTAGACGAAATGCACAGTGTAGTATATTGTATATGTGTGAGTTGCACTGAAAAACTTAGAATTTACTGAAAAACCCGCATTAGACGAAATGCACAGTGTAGTACATTGTATATGAGTGAGTTGCACTGAAAAACTTAGAATTTACTGAAAAACCCGCATTAGACGAAATGCACAGTGTAGTACATTGTATAAGAGTGAGCTGCACTGAAAAACTTAGAATTTACTTAAAAACCTGCATTAGACGAAATCCACAGTGTAGTACATTGTATATGAGTGAGTTGCACTGAAAAACTTAGAATTTACTGAAAAACCCGCATTAGACGAAATCCACAGTGTAGTACATTGTATATGAGTGAGTTGCACTGAAAAACTTAGAATTTACTGAAAAACCCGCATTAGACGAAATCCACAGTGTAGTACATTGTATATGAGTGAGTTGCACTGAAAAACTTAGAATTTACTGAAAAACCCGCATTAGATGAAATCCACAGTGTAGTACATTGTATATGAGTGAGTTGCACTGAAAAACTTAGAATTTACTGAAAAACCCGCATTAGACGAAATGTACAGTGTAGTACATTGAATATGAGTGAGTTGCACTGAAAAACTTAGAATTTACTGAAAAACCCGCATTAGACGAAATGCACAGTGTAGTACATTGTATATGAGTGAGTTGCACTGAAAAACTTAGAATTTACTGAAAAACCCGCATTAGACGAAATGCACAGTGTAGTACATTGTATATGAGTGAGTTGCACTGAAAAACTTAGAATTTACTGAAAAACCCGCATTAGACGAAATGCACAGTGTAGTACATTGTATATGAGTGAGTTGCACTGAAAAACTTAGAATTTCCTGAAAAACCCGCATTAGACGAAATGCACAGTGTAGTACATAGTATATGAGTGAGTTGCACTGAAAAACTTAGAATTTACTGAAAAACCCGCATTAGACGAAATGCACAGTGTAGTACATTGTATATGTGTGAGTTGCACTGAAAAACTTAGAATTTACTGAAAAACCCGCATTAGACGAAATGAACAGTGTAGTACATTGTATATGAGTGAGTTGCACTGAAAAACTTAGAATTTACTGAAAAACCCGATTTAGACGAAATGCACAGTGTAGTACATTGTATATGAGTGAGTTGCACTGAAAAACTTAGAATTTACTGAAAAACCCGCATTAGACGAAATGCACAGTGTAGTACATTGTATATGAGTGAGTTGCACTGAAAAACTTAGAATTTACTGAAAAACCCGCATTAGACGAAATGCACAGTGTAGTACATTGTATATGTGTGAGTTGCACTGAAAAACGTAGAATTTACTGAAAAACCCGCATTAGACGAAATGCACAGTGTAGTACATTGTATATGAGTGAGTTGCACAGAAAAACTTAGAATTTACTGAAAAACCCGCATTAGACGAAATGCACAGTGTAGTACATTGTATATGAGTGAGTTGCACAGAAAAACTTAGAATTTACTGAAAAACCCGCATTAGACGAAATGCACAGTGTAGTACATTGTATATGAGTGAGTTGCACTGAAAAACTTAGAATTTACTGAAAAACCCGCATTAGACGAAATGCACAGTGTAGTACATTGTATATGAGTGAGTTGCACTGAAAAACTTAGAATTTACTGAAAAACCCGCATTAGACGAAATGCACAGTGTAGTACATTGTATATGAGTGAGTTGCACTGAAAAACTTAGAATTTACTGAAAAACCCGCATTAGACGAAATGCACAGTGTAGTACATTGTATATGAGTGAGTTGCACTGAAAAACTTAGAATTTACTGAAAAACCCGCATTAGACGAAATGCACAGTGTAGTATATTGTATATGTGTGAGTTGCACTGAAAAACTTAGAATTTACTGAAAAACCCGCATTAGACGAAATGCACAGTGTAGTACATTGTATATGAGTGAGTTGCACTGAAAAACTTAGAATTTACTGAAAAACCCGCATTAGACGAAATGCACAGTGTAGTACATTGTATATGAGTGAGCTGCACTGAAAAACTTAGAATTTACTGAAAAACCCGCATTAGACGAAACGTACAGTGTAGTACATTGTATATGAGTGAGTTGCACTGAAAAACTTAGAATTTACTGAAATACCCGCATTAGACGAAATGCACAGTGTAGTACATTGTATATGAGTGAGTTGCACTGAAAAACTTAGAATTTACTGAAAAACCCGCATTAGACGAAATGCACAGTGTAGTACATTGTATATGAGTGAGTTGCACTGAAAAACTTAGAATTTACTGAAAAACCCGCATTAGACGAAATGCACAGTGTAGTACATTGTATATGAGTGAGTTGCACTGAAAAACTTAGAATTTACTGAAAAACCCGCATTAGACGAAATGCACAGTGTAGTACATTGTATATGAGTGAGTTGCACTGAAAAACTTAGAATTTACTGAAAAACCCGCATTAGACGAAATGCACAGTGTAGTACATTGTATATGAGTGAGTTGCACTGAAAAACTTAGAATTTACTGAAAAACCCGCATTAGACGAAATGCACAGTGTAGTACATTGTATATGAGTGAGTTGCACTGAAAAACTTAGAATTTACTGAAAAACCCGCATTAGACGAAATGCACAGTGTAGTATATTGTATATGTGTGAGTTGCACTGAAAAACTTAGAATTTACTGAAAAACCCGCATTAGACGAAATGCACAGTGTAGTACATTGTATATGAGTGAGTTGCACTGAAAAACTTAGAATTTACTGAAAAACCCGCATTAGACGAAATGCACAGTGTAGTACATTGTATAAGAGTGAGCTGCACTGAAAAACTTAGAATTTACTTAAAAACCTGCATTAGACGAAATCCACAGTGTAGTACATTGTATATGAGTGAGTTGCACTGAAAAACTTAGAATTTACTGAAAAACCCGCATTAGACGAAATCCACAGTGTAGTACATTGTATATGAGTGAGTTGCACTGAAAAACTTAGAATTTACTGAAAAACCCGCATTAGACGAAATCCACAGTGTAGTACATTGTATATGAGTGAGTTGCACTGAAAAACTTAGAATTTACTGAAAAACCCGCATTAGATGAAATCCACAGTGTAGTACATTGTATATGAGTGAGTTGCACTGAAAAACTTAGAATTTACTGAAAAACCCGCATTAGACGAAATGTACAGTGTAGTACATTGAATATGAGTGAGTTGCACTGAAAAACTTAGAATTTACTGAAAAACCCGCATTAGACGAAATGCACAGTGTAGTACATTGTATATGAGTGAGTTGCACTGAAAAACTTAGAATTTACTGAAAAACCCGCATTAGACGAAATGCACAGTGTAGTACATTGTATATGAGTGAGTTGCACTGAAAAACTTAGAATTTACTGAAAAACCCGCATTAGACGAAATGCACAGTGTAGTACATTGTATATGAGTGAGTTGCACTGAAAAACTTAGAATTTCCTGAAAAACCCGCATTAGACGAAATGCACAGTGTAGTACATAGTATATGAGTGAGTTGCACTGAAAAACTTAGAATTTACTGAAAAACCCGCATTAGACGAAATGCACAGTGTAGTACATTGTATATGTGTGAGTTGCACTGAAAAACTTAGAATTTACTGAAAAACCCGCATTAGACGAAATGAACAGTGTAGTACATTGTATATGAGTGAGTTGCACTGAAAAACTTAGAATTTACTGAAAAACCCGCATTAGACGAAATGCACAGTGTAGTACATTGTATATGAGTGAGTTGCACTGAAAAACTTAGAATTTACTGAAAAACCCGCATTAGACGAAATGCACAGTGTAGTACATTGTATATGAGTGAGTTGCACTGAAAAACTTAGAATTTACTGAAAAACCCGCATTAGACGAAATGCACAGTGTAGTACATTGTATATGTGTGAGTTGCACTGAAAAACGTAGAATTTACTGAAAAACCCGCATTAGACGAAATGCACAGTGTAGTACATTGTATATGAGTGAGTTGCACAGAAAAACTTAGAATTTACTGAAAAACCCGCATTAGACGAAATGCACAGTGTAGTACATTGTATATGAGTGAGTTGCACAGAAAAACTTAGAATTTACTGAAAAACCCGCATTAGACGAAATGCACAGTGTAGTACATTGTATATGAGTGAGTTGCACTGAAAAACTTAGAATTTACTGAAAAACCCGCATTAGACGAAATGCACAGTGTAGTACATTGTATATGAGTGAGTTGCACTGAAAAACTTAGAATTTACTGAAAAACCCGCATTAGACGAAATGCACAGTGTAGTACATTGTATATGAGTGAGTTGCACTGAAAAACTTAGAATTTACTGAAAAACCCGCATTAGACGAAATGCACAGTGTAGTACATTGTATATGAGTGAGTTGCACTGAAAAACTTAGAATTTACTGAAAAACCCGCATTAGACGAAATGCACAGTGTAGTATATTGTATATGTGTGAGTTGCACTGAAAAACTTAGAATTTACTGAAAAACCCGCATTAGACGAAATGCACAGTGTAGTACATTGTATATGAGTGAGTTGCACTGAAAAACTTAGAATTTACTGAAAAACCCGCATTAGACGAAATGCACAGTGTAGTACATTGTATATGAGTGAGCTGCACTGAAAAACTTAGAATTTACTTAAAAACCTGCATTAGACGAAATCCACAGTGTAGTACATTGTATATGAGTGAGTTGCACTGAAAAACTTAGAATTTACTGAAAAACCCGCATTAGACGAAATCCACAGTGTAGTACATTGTATATGAGTGAGTTGCACTGAAAAACTTAGAATTTACTGAAAAACCCGCATTAGACGAAATCCACAGTGTAGTACATTGTATATGAGTGAGTTGCACTGAAAAACTTAGAATTTACTGAAAAACCCGCATTAGATGAAATCCACAGTGTAGTACATTGTATATGAGTGAGTTGCACTGAAAAACTTAGAATTTACTGAAAAACCCGCATTAGACGAAATGTACAGTGTAGTACATTGAATATGAGTGAGTTGCACTGAAAAACTTAGAATTTACTGAAAAACCCGCATTAGACGAAATGCACAGTGTAGTACATTGTATATGAGTGAGTTGCACTGAAAAACTTAGAATTTACTGAAAAACCCGCATTAGACGAAATGCACAGTGTAGTACATTGTGTATGAGTGAGTTGCACTGAAAAACTTAGAATTTACTGAAAAACCCGCATTAGACGAAATGCACAGTGTAGTACATTGTATATGAGTGAGTTGCACTGAAAAACTTAGAATTTCCTGAAAAACCCGCATTAGACGAAATGCACAGTGTAGTACATAGTATATGAGTGAGTTGCACTGAAAAACTTAGAATTTACTGAAAAACCCGCATTAGACGAAATGCACAGTGTAGTACATTGTATATGTGTGAGTTGCACTGAAAAACTTAGAATTTACTGAAAAACCCGCATTAGACGAAATGAACAGTGTAGTACATTGTATATGAGTGAGTTGCACTGAAAAACTTAGAATTTACTGAAAAACCCGCATTAGACGAAATGCACAGTGTAGTACATTGTATATGAGTGAGTTGCACTGAAAAACTTAGAATTTACTGAAAAACCCGCATTAGACGAAATGCACAGTGTAGTACATTGTATATGAGTGAGTTGCACTGAAAAACTTAGAATTTACTGAAAAACCCGCATTAGACGAAATGCACAGTGTAGTACATTGTATATGTGTGAGTTGCACTGAAAAACGTAGAATTTACTGAAAAACCCGCATTAGACGAAATGCACAGTGTAGTACATTGTATATGAGTGAGTTGCACAGAAAAACTTAGAATTTACTGAAAAACCCGCATTAGACGAAATGCACAGTGTAGTACATTGTATATGAGTGAGTTGCACAGAAAAACTTAGAATTTACTGAAAAACCCGCATTAGACGAAATGCACAGTGTAGTACATTGTATATGAGTGAGTTGCACTGAAAAACTTAGAATTTACTGAAAAACCCGCATTAGACGAAATGCACAGTGTAGTACATTGTATATGAGTGAGTTGCACTGAAAAACTTAGAATTTACTGAAAAACCCGCATTAGACGAAATGCACACTGTAGTACATTGTATATGAGTGAGTTGCACTGAAAAACTTAGAATTTACTGAAAAACCCGCATTAGACGAAATGCACAGTGTAGTACATAGTATATGAGTGAGTTGCACTGAAAAACTTAGAATTTACTGAAAAACCCGCATTAGACGAAATGCACAGTGTAGTACATAATATATGTGTGAGTTGCACTGAAAAACTTAGAATTTACTGAAAAACCCGCATTAGACGAAATGCACAGTGTAGTACATTGTATATGAGTGAGTTGCACTGAAAAACTTAGAATTTACTGAAAAACCCGCATTAGACGAAATGCACAGTGTAGTACATTGTATATGAGTGAGTTGCACTGAAAAACTTAGAATTTACTGAAAAACCCGCATTAGACGAAATGCACAGTGTAGTACATTGTATATGAGTGAGTTGCACTGAAAAACTTAGAATTTACTGAAAAACCCGCATTAGACGAAATGCACAGTGTAGTACATTGTATATGAGTGAGTTGCACTGAAAAACTTAGAATTTACTGAAAAACCCGCATTAGACGAAATGCACAGTGTAGTACATTGTATATGTGTAAGTTGCACTGAAAAACATAGAATTTACTGAAAAACCCGCATTAGACGAAATGCACAGTGTAGTACATTGTATATGAGTGAGTTGCACAGAAAAACTTAGAATTTGCTGAAAAACCCGCATTAGACGAAATCCACAGTGTAGTACATTGTATATGAGTGAGTTGCACTGAAAAACTTAGAATTTACTGAAAAAACCGCATTAGACGAAATGCACAGTGTAGTACATTGTATATGAGTGAGTTGCACTGAAAAACTTAGAATTTACTGAAAAACCCGCATTAGACGAAATGCACAGTGTAGTACATTGTATATGAGTGAGTTGCACTGAAAAACTTAGAATTTACTGAAAAACCCGCATTAGACGAAATGCACACTGTAGTACATTGTATATGAGTGAGTTGCACTGAAAAACTTAGAATTTACTGAAAAACCCGCATTAGACGAAATGCACACTGCACTGAAAAACTTAGAATTTACTGAAAAACCCTCATTAGACGAAATGCACAGTGTAGTACATTGTATATGAGTGAGTTGCACTGAAAAACTTAGAATTTACTGAAAAACCCTCATTAGACGAAATGCACAGTGTAGTACATTGTATATGAGTGAGTTGCACTGAAAAACTTAGAATTTACTGAAAAATCCGCATTAGACGAAATGCACAGTGTAGTACATTGTATATGAGTGAGTTGCACTGAAAAACTTAGAATTTACTGAAAAACCCGCATTAGACGAAATGCACAGTGTAGTACATAGTATATGAGTGAGTTGCACTGAAAAACTTAGAATTTACTGAAAAACCCGCATTAGACGAAATGCACAGTGTAGTACATTGTATATGTGTGAGTTGCACTGAAAAACTTAGAATTTACTGAAAAACCCGCATTAGACGAAATGCACAGTGTAGTACATTGTATATGAGTGAGTTGCACTGAAAAACTTAGAATTTACTGAAAAACCCGCATTAGACGAAATGCAGAGTGTAGTACATAGTATATGAGTGAGTTGCACTGAAAAACTTAGAATTTACTGAAAAACCCGCATTAGACGAAATGCACAGTGTAGTACATTGTATATGAGTGAGTTGTACTGAAAAACTTAGAATTTACTGAAAAACCCGCATTAGACGAAATGCACAGTGTAGTATATTGTATATGTGTGAGTTGCACTGAAAAACATAGAATTTAATGAAAAACCCGCATTAGACGAAATGCACAGTGTAGTACATTGTATATGAGTGAGTTGCACTGAAAAACTTAGAATTTACTGAAAAACCCGCATTAGACGAAATGCACAGTGTAGTACATTGTATATGAGTGAGTTGCACTGAAAAACTTAGAATTTACTGAAAAACCCGCATTAGACGAAATGCACAGTGTAGTACATTGTATATGAGTGAGTTGCACTGAAAAACTTAGAATTTACTGAAAAACCCGCATTAGACGAAATGCACAGTGTAGTACATTGTATATGAGTGAGTTGCACTGAAAAACTTAGAATTTCCTGAAAAACCCGCATTAGACGAAATGCACAGTGTAGTACATTGTATATGAGTGAGTTGCACTGAAAAACTTAGAATTTACTGAAAAACCCGCATTAGACGAAATGCACAGTGTAGTACATTGTATATGTGTGAGTTGCACTGAAAAACTTAGAATTTACTGAAAAACCCGCATTAGACGAAATGCACAGTGTAGTACATTGTATATGAGTGAGTTGCACTGAAAAACTTAGAATTTACTGAAAAACCCGCATTAGACGAAATGCACAGTGTAGTACATTGTATATGAGTGAGTTGCACTGAAAAACTTAGAATTTACTGAAAAACCCGCATTAGACGAAATGCACAGTGTAGTACATTGTATATGAGTGAGTTGCACTGAAAAACTTATAATTTACTGAAAAACCCGCATTAGACGAAATGCACAGTGTAGTACATTGTATATGTGTGAGTTGCACTTAAAAACGTAGAATTTACTGAAAAAACCCGCATTAGACGAAATGCACAGTGTAGTACATTGTATATGAGTGAGTTGCACAGAAAAACTTAGAATTTACTGAAAAACCCGCATTAGACGAAATGCACAGTGTAGTACATTGTATATGAGTGAGTTGCACTGAAAAACTTAGAATTTACTGAAAAACCCGCATTAGACGAAATGCACAGTGTAGTACATTGTATATGAGTGAGTTGCACTGAAAAACTTAGAATTTACTGAAAAACCCGCATTAGACGAAATGCACAGTGTAGTACATTGTATATGAGTGAGTTGCACTGAAAAACTTAGAATTTACTGAAAAACCCGCATTAGACGAAATGCACACTGTAGTACATTGTATATGAGTGAGTTGCACTGAAAAACTTAGAATTTACTGAAAAACCCGCATTAGACGAAATGCACAGTGTAGTACATAGTATATGAGTGAGTTGCACTGAAAAACTTAGAATTTACTGAAAAACCCGCATTAGACGAAATGCACAGTGTAGTACATAATATATGTGTGAGTTGCACTGAAAAACTTAGAATTTACTGAAAAACCCGCATTAGACGAAATGCACAGTGTAGTACATTGTATATGAGTGAGTTGCACTGAAAAACTTAGAATTTACTGAAAAACCCGCATTAGACGAAATGCACAGTGTAGTACATTGTATATGAGTGAGTTGCACTGAAAAACTTAGAATTTACTGAAAAACCCGCATTAGACGAAATGCACAGTGTAGTACATTGTATATGAGTGAGTTGCACTGAAAAACTTAGAATTTACTGAAAAACCCGCATTAGACGAAATGCACAGTGTAGTACATTGTATATGAGTGAGTTGCACTGAAAAACTTAGAATTTACTGAAAAACCCGCATTAGACGAAATGCACAGTGTCGTACATTGTATATGTGTAAGTTGCACTGAAAAACATAGAATTTACTGAAAAACCCGCATTAGACGAAATGCACAGTGTAGTACATTGTATATGAGTGAGTTGCACAGAAAAACTTAGAATTTGCTGAAAAACCCGCATTAGACGAAATCCACAGTGTAGTACATTGTATATGAGTGAGTTGCACTGAAAAACTTAGAATTTACTGAAAAACCCGCATTAGATGAAATCCACAGTGTAGTACATTGTATATGAGTGAGTTGCACTGAAAAACTTAGAATTTACTGAAAAACCCGCATTAGACGAAATGTACAGTGTAGTACATTGAATATGAGTGAGTTGCACTGAAAAACTTAGAATTTACTGAAAAACCCGCATTAGACGAAATGCACAGTGTAGTACATTGTATATGAGTGAGTTGCACTGAAAAACTTAGAATTTACTGAAAAACCCGCATTAGACGAAATGCACAGTGTAGTACATTGTATATGAGTGAGTTGCACTGAAAAACTTAGAATTTACTGAAAAACAAGCATTAGACGAAATGCACAGTGTAGTACATTGTATATGAGTGAGTTGCACTGAAAAACTTAGAATTTCCTGAAAAACCCGCATTAGACGAAATGCACAGTGTAGTACATAGTATATGAGTGAGTTGCACTGAAAAACTTAGAATTTACTGAAAAACCCGCATTAGACGAAATGCACAGTGTAGTACATTGTATATGTGTGAGTTGCACTGAAAAACTTAGAATTTACTGAAAAACCCGCATTAGACGAAATGCACAGTGTAGTACATTGTATATGAGTGAGTTGCACTGAAAAACTTAGAATTTACTGAAAAACCCGCATTAGACGAAATGCACAGTGTAGTACATTGTATATGAGTGAGTTGCACTGAAAAACTTAGAATTTACTGAAAAACCCGCATTAGACGAAATGCACAGTGTAGTACATTGTATATGAGTGAGTTGCACTGAAAAACTTAGAATTTACTGAAAAACCCGCATTAGACGAAATGCACAGTGTAGTACATTGTATATGTGTGAGTTGCACTGAAAAACGTAGAATTTACTGAAAAACCCGCATTAGACGAAATGCACAGTGTAGTACATTGTATATGAGTGAGTTGCACAGAAAAACTTAGAATTTACTGAAAAACCCGCATTAGACGAAATGCACAGTGTAGTACATTGTATATGAGTGAGTTGCACTGAAAAACTTAGAATTTACTGAAAAACCCGCATTAGACGAAATGCACAGTGTAGTACATTGTATATGAGTGAGTTGCACTGAAAAACTTAGAATTTACTGAAAAACCCGCATTAGACGAAATGCACACTGTAGTACATTGTATATGAGTGAGTTGCACTGAAAAACTTAGAATTTACTGAAAAACCCGCATTAGACGAAATGCACAGTGTAGTACATTGTATATGAGTGAGTTGCACTGAAAAACTTAGAATTTACTGAAAAACCCGCATTAGACGAAATGCACAGTGTAGTACATTGTATATGAGTGAGTTGTACTGAAAAACTTAGAATTTACTGAAAAACCCGCATTAGACGAAATGCACAGTGTAGTACATTGTATATGTGTGAGTTGCACTGAAAAACATAGAATTTACTGAAAAACCCGCATTAGACGAAATGCACAGTGTAGTACATTGTATATGAGTGAGTTGCACTGAAAAACTTAGAATTTACTGAAAAACCCGCATTAGACGAAATGCACAGTGTAGTACATTGTATATGAGTGAGTTGCACTGAAAAACTTAGAATTTACTGAAAAACCCGCATTAGACGAAATGCACAGTGTAGTACATTGTATATGAGTGAGTTGCACTGAAAAACTTAGAATTTACTGAAAAACCCGCATTAGACGAAATGCACAGTGTAGTACATTGTATATGAGTGAGTTGCACTGAAAAACTAAAATTTACTGAAAAACCCGCATTAGACGAAATGCACAGTGTAGTACATTGTATATGAGTGAGTTGCACTGAAAAACTTAGAATTTACTGAAAAACCCGCATTAGACGAAATGTACAGTGTAGTACATTGAATATGAGTGAGTTGCACTGAAAAACTTAGAATTTACTGAAAAACCCGCATTAGACGAAATGCACAGTGTAGTACATAGTATATGAGTGAGTTGCACTGAAAAACTTAGAATTTACTGAAAAACCCGCATTAGACGAAATGCACAGTGTAGTACATTGGATATGAGTGAGTTGCATTAAAAAACTTAGAATTTACTGAAAAACCAACATTAGACGAAATGCACAGTGTAGTACATTGTATATGAGTGAGTTGCACTGAAAAACTTAGAATTTACTGAAAAACCCGCATTAGACGAAATGCACAGTGTAGTAAATTGTATATGAGTGAGTTGCACTGAAAAACTTAGAATTTACTGAAAAACCCGCATTAGACGAAATGCACAGTGTAGTACATTGTATATGAGTGAGTTGCACTGAAAAACTTAGAATTTACTGAAAAACCCGCATTAGACGAAATGCACAGTGTAGTACATTGTATATGAGTGAGTTGCACTGAAAAACTTAGAATTTACTGAAAAACCCGCATTAGACGAAATGCACAGTGTAGTACATTGTATATGAGTGAGTTGCACTGAAAAACTTAGAATTTACTGAAAAACCCGCATTAGACGAAATGCACAGTGTAGTACATTGTATATGAGTGAGTTGCACTGAAAAACTTAGAATTTACTGAAAAACCCGCATTAGACGAAATGCACAGTGTAGTACATAGTATATGAGTGAGTTGCACTGAAAAACTTAGAATTTACTGAAAAACCCGCATTAGACGAAATGCACAGTGTAGTACATTGTATATGTGTGAGTTGCACTGAAAAACTTAGAGTTTACTGAAAAACCCGCATTAGACGAAATGCACAGTGTAGTACATTGTATATGAGTGAGTTGCACTGAAAAACTTAGAATTTACTGAAAAACCCGCATTAGACGAAATGCACACTGTAGTACATTCTATATGAGTGAGTTGCACTGAAAAACTTAGAATTTACTGAAAAACCCGCATTAGACGAAATGTACAGTGTAGTACATTGAATATGAGTGAGTTGCACTGAAAAACTTAGAATTTACTGAAAAACCCGCATTAGACGAAATGCACAGTGTAGTACATAGTATATGAGTGAGTTGCACTGAAAAACTTAGAATTTACTGAAAAACCCGCATTAGACGAAATGCACAGTGTAGTACATTGGATATGAGTGAGTTGCACTGAAAAACTTAGAATTTACTGAAAAACGCACATTAGACGAAATGCAGAGTGTAGTACATTGTATATGAGTGAGTTGCACTGAAAAACTTAGAATTTACTGAAAAACCCCCATTAGACGAAATCCACAGTGTAGTACATTGTATATGAGTGAGTTGCACTGAAAAACTTAGAATTTACTGAAAAACCCGCATTAGACGAAATCCACAGTGTAGTACATTGTATATGAGTGAGTTGCACTGAAAAACTTAGAATTTACTGAAAAACCCGCATTAGACGAAATGCACAGTGTAGTACATTGTATATGAGTGAGTTGCACTGAAAAACTTAGAATTTACTGAAAAACCCGCTTTAGACGAAATGTACAGTGTAGTACATAGTATATGAGTGAGTTGCACTGAAAAACTTAGAATTTACTGAAAAACCCGCATTAGACGAAATGCACAGTGTAGTACATAGTATATGAGTGAGTTGCACTGAAAAACTTAGAATTTACTGAAAAACCCGCATTAGACGAAATGCACAGTGTAGTACATTGTATATATGTGAGTTGCACTGAAAAACATAGAATTTACTGAAAAACCTGCATTAGACGAAATGCACAGTGTAGTACACTGTATATGAGTGAGTTGCACTGAAAAACTTAGAATTTATTGAAAAACCCGCATTAGACGAAATGCACAGTGTAGTACATTGTATATGAGTGAGTTGCACTGAAAAACTTAGAATTTACTGAAAAACCCGCATTAGACGAAATGCACAGTGTAGTACATTGGATATGAGTGAGTTGCATTAAAAAACTTAGAATTTACTGAAAAACCAACATTAGACGAAATGCACAGTGTAGTACATTGTATATGAGTGAGTTGCACTGAAAAACTTAGAATTTACTGAAAAACCCGCATTAGACGAAATGCACAGTGTAGTACATTGTATATGAGTGAGTTGCACTGAAAAACTTAGAATTTACTGAAAAACCCGCATTAGACGAAATGCACAGTGTAGTACATTGTATATGAGTGAGTTGCACTGAAAAACTTAGAATTTACTGAAAAACCCGCATTAGACGAAATGCACAGTGTAGTACATTGTATATGAGTGAGTTGCACTGAAAAACTTAGAATTTACTGAAAAACCCGCATTAGACGAAATGCACAGTGTAGTACATTGTATATGAGTGAGTTGCACTGAAAAACTTAGAATTTACTGAAAAACCCGCATTAGACGAAATGCACAGTGTAGTACATTGTATATGAGTGAGTTGCACTGAAAAACTTAGAATTTACTGAAAAACCCGCATTAGACGAAATGCACAGTGTAGTACATAGTATATGAGTGAGTTGCACTGAAAAACTTAGAATTTACTGAAAAACCCGCATTAGACGAAATGTACAGTGTAGTACATTGAATATGAGTGAGTTGCACTGAAAAACTTAGAATTTACTGAAAAACCCGCATTAGACGAAATGCACAGTGTAGTACATAGTATATGAGTGAGTTGCACTGAAAAACTTAGAATTTACTGAAAAACCCGCATTAGACGAAATGCACAGTGTAGTACATTGGATATGAGTGAGTTGCACTGAAAAACTTAGAATTTACTGAAAAACGCACATTAGACGAAATGCAGAGTGTAGTACATTGTATATGAGTGAGTTGCACTGAAAAACTTAGAATTTACTGAAAAACCCCCATTAGACGAAATCCACAGTGTAGTACATTGTATATGAGTGAGTTGCACTGAAAAACTTAGAATTTACTGAAAAACCCGCATTAGACGAAATCCACAGTGTAGTACATTGTATATGAGTGAGTTGCACTGAAAAACTTAGAATTTACTGAAAAACCCGCATTAGACGAAATGCACAGTGTAGTACATTGTATATGAGTGAGTTGCACTGAAAAACTTAGAATTTACTGAAAAACCCGCTTTAGACGAAATGTACAGTGTAGTACATAGTATATGAGTGAGTTGCACTGAAAAACTTAGAATTTACTGAAAAACCCGCATTAGACGAAATGCACAGTGTAGTACATAGTATATGAGTGAGTTGCACTGAAAAACTTAGAATTTACTGAAAAACCCGCATTAGACGAAATGCACAGTGTAGTACATTGTATATATGTGAGTTGCACTGAAAAACATAGAATTTACTGAAAAACCTGCATTAGACGAAATGCACAGTGTAGTACACTGTATATGAGTGAGTTGCACTGAAAAACTTAGAATTTATTGAAAAACCCGCATTAGACGAAATGCACAGTGTAGTACATTGTATATGAGTGAGTTGCACTGAAAAACTTAGAATTTACTGAAAAACCCGCATTACACGAAATGCACAGTGTAGTACATTGTATATGAGTGAGTTGCACTGAAAAACTTAGAATTTACTGAAAAACCCATATTAGACGAAATGCACAGTGTAGTACATTGTATATGAGTGAGTTGCACTGAAAAACTTAGAATTTACTGAAAAACCCGCATTAGACGAAATGCACAGTGTAGTACATTGTATATGAGTGAGTTGCACTGAAAAACTTAGAATTTACTGAAAAACCCGCATTAGACGAAATGCACAGTGTAGTACATTGTATATGAGTGAGTTGCACTGAAAAACTTAGAATTTACTGAAAAACCCGCATTAGACGAAATGCACAGTGTAGTACATTGTATATGAGTTAGTTGCACTGAAAAACCTAGAATTTACTGAAAAACCCGCATTAGACGAAATGCACAGTGTAGTACGTAGTATATGAGTGAGTTGCACTGAAAAACTTAGAATTTACTGAAAAACCCGCATTAGAAGAAATGCACAGTGTAGTACATTGTATATGAGTGAGTTGCACTGAAAAACTTAGAATTTACTGAAAAACCCGCATTAGACGAAATGCACAGTGTAGTACATTGTATATGAGTGAGTTGAACTGAAAAACTTAGAATTTACTGAAAACCCGCATTAGACGAAATGCACAGTGTAGTACATAGTATATGAGTGAGTTGCACTGAGAGGCAGGCAGATTTCTGAGTTCGAGGCCAGCCTGGTCTACAAAGTGAGTTCCAGGACAGCCAGGGCTATACAGAGAAACCCTGTCTCGAAAAACCCAAAAAAAAAAAAAAAAAAACTTAGAATTTACTGAAAAACCCGCATTAGACGAAATGCACAGTGTAGTACATTGTATATGAGTGAGTTGCACTGAAAAACTTAGAATTTACTGAAAAACCCGCATTAGACGAAATCCACAGTGTAGTACATTGTATATGAGTGAGTTGCACTGAAAAACTTAGAATTTACTGAAAAACCCGCATTAGACGAAATCCACAGTGTAGTACATTGTATATGAGTGAGTTGCACTGAAAAACTTAGAATTTACTGAAAAACCCGCATTAGACGAAATGCACAGTGTAGTACATTGTATATGAGTGAGTTGCACTGAAAAACTTAGAATTTACTGAAAAACCCGCATTAGACGAAATCCACAGTGTAGTACATTGTATATGAGTGAGTTGCACTGAAAAAGTTAGAATTTACTGAAAAACCCGCATTAGACGAAATGCACAGTGTAGTACATTGTATATGAGTGAGTTGCACTGAAAAACTTAGAATTTACTGAAAAACCCGCATTAGACGAAATCCACAGTGTAGTACATTGTATATGAGTGAGTTGCACTGAAAAACTTAGAATTTACTGAAAAACCCGCATTAGACGAAATCCACAGTGTAGTACATTGTATATGAGTGAGTTGCACTGAAAAACTTAGAATTTACTGAAAAACCCGCATTAAACGAAATGCACAGTGTAGTACATTGTATATGAGTGAGTTGCACTGAAAAACTTAGAATTTACTGAAAAACCCGCATTAGACGAAATGCACAGTGTAGTACATTGTATATGAGTGAGTTGCACTGAAAAACTTAGAATTTACTGAAAAACCCGCATTAGACGAAATGCACAGTGTAGTACATTGTATATGAGTGAGTTGCACTGAAAAACTTAGAATTTACTGAAAAACCCGCATTAGACGAAATGCACAGTGTAGTACATTGTATATGAGTGAGTTGCACTGAAAAACTTAGAATTTACTGAAAAACCCGCATTAGACGAAATGCACAGTGTAGTACATAGTATATGAGTGAGTTGCACTGAAAAACTTAGAATTTACTGAAAAACCCGCATTAGACGAAATGCACAGTGTAGTACATTGTATATGAGTGAGTTGCACTGAAAAACTTAGAATTTACTGAAAAACCCGCATTAGACGAAATGCACAGTGTAGTACATTGTATATGAGTGAGTTGCACTGAAAAACTTAGAATTTACTGAAAAACCCGCATTAGACGAAATGCACAGTGTAGTACATTGTATATGAGTGAGTTGCACTGAAAAACTTAGAATTTACTGAAAAACCCGCATTAGACGAAATGCACAGTGTAGTACATTGTATATGAGTGAGTTGCACTGAAAAACTTAGAATTTACTGAAAAACCCGCATTAGACGAAATGCACAGTGTAGTACATTGTATATGAGTTAGTTGCACTGAAAAACCTAGAATTTACTGAAAAACCCGCATTAGACGAAATGCACAGTGTAGTACGTAGTATATGAGTGAGTTGCACTGAAAAACTTAGAATTTACTGAAAAACCCGCATTAGAAGAAATGCACAGTGTAGTACATTGTATATGAGTGAGTTGCACTGAAAAACTTAGAATTTACTGAAAAACCCGCATTAGACGAAATGCACAGTGTAGTACATTGTATATGAGTGAGTTGAACTGAAAAACTTAGAATTTACTGAAAACCCGCATTAGACGAAATGCACAGTGTAGTACATAGTATATGAGTGAGTTGCACTGAGAGGCAGGCAGATTTCTGAGTTCGAGGCCAGCCTGGTCTACAAAGTGAGTTCCAGGACAGCCAGGGCTATACAGAGAAACCCTGTCTCGAAAAACCCAAAAAAAAAAAAAAAAAACTTAGAATTTACTGAAAAACCCGCATTAGACGAAATGCACAGTGTAGTACATTGTATATGAGTGAGTTGCACTGAAAAACTTAGAATTTACTGAAAAACCCGCATTAGACGAAATGCACAGTGTAGTACATTGTATAGGAGTGAGTTGCACTGAAAAACTTAGAATTTACTGAAAAACCCGCATTAGACGAAATCCACAGTGTAGTACATTGTATATGAGTGAGTTGCACTGAAAAACTTAGAATTTACTGAAAAACCCGCATTAGACGAAATGCACAGTGTAGTACATTGTATATGAGTGAGTTGCACTGAAAAACTTAGAATTTACTGAAAAACCCGCATTAGACGAAATCCACAGTGTAGTACATTGTATATGAGTGAGTTGCACTGAAAAAGTTAGAATTTACTGAAAAACCCGCATTAGACGAAATGCACAGTGTAGTACATTGTATATGAGTGAGTTGCACTGAAAAACTTAGAATTTACTGAAAAACCCGCATTAGACGAAATCCACAGTGTAGTACATTGTATATGAGTGAGTTGCACTGAAAAACTTAGAATTTACTGAAAAACCCGCATTAGACGAAATGCACAGTGTAGTACATTGTATATGAGTGAGTTGCACTGAAAAACTTAGAATTTACTGAAAAACCCGCATTAGACGAAATGCACAGTGTAGTACATTGTATATGAGTGAGTTGCACTGAAAAACTTAGAATTTACTGAAAAACCCGCATTAGACGAAATGCACAGTGTAGTACATAGTATATGAGTGAGTTGCACTGAAAAACTTAGAATTTACTGAAAAACCCGCATTAGACGAAATGCACAGTGTAGTACATTGTATATGAGTGAGTTGCACTGAAAAACTTAGAATTTACTGAAAAACCCGCATTAGACGAAATGCACAGTGTAGTACATTGTATATGAGTGAGTTGCACTGAAAAACTTAGAATTTACTGAAAAACCCGCATTAGACGAAATGCACAGTGTAGTACATTGTATATGAGTGAGTTGCACTGAAAAACTTAGAATTTACTGAAAAACCCGCATTAGACGAAATGCACAGTGTAGTACATTGTATATGAGTGAGTTGCACTGAAAAACTTAGAATTTACTGAAAAACCCGCATTAGACGAAATGCACAGTGTAGTACATTGTATATGTGTAAGTTGCACTGAAAAACATAGAATTTACTGAAAAACCCGCATTAGACGAAATGCACAGTGTAGTACATTGTATATGAGTGAGTTGGACAGAAAAACTTAGAATTTGCTGAAAAACCCGCATTAGACGAAATCCACAGTGTAGTACATTGTATATGAGTGAGTTGCACTGAAAAACTTAGAATTTACTGAAAAAACCGCATTAGACGAAATGCACAGTGTAGTACATTGTATATGAGTGAGTTGCACTGAAAAACTTAGAATTTACTGAAAAACCCGCATTAGACGAAATGCACAGTGTAGTACATTGTATATGAGTGAGTTGCACTGAAAAACTTAGAATTTACTGAAAAACCCGCATTAGACGAAATGCACACTGTAGTACATTGTATATGAGTGAGTTGCACTGAAAAACTTAGAATTTACTGAAAAACCCGCATTAGACGAAATGCACAGTGTAGTACATTGTATATGAGTGAGTTGCACTGAAAAACTTAGAATTTACTGAAAAACCCGCATTAGACGAAATGCACAGTGTAGTACATTGTATATGAGTGAGTTGCACTGAAAAACTTAGAATTTACTGAAAAACCCGCATTAGACGAAATGCACAGTGTAGTACATAGTATATGAGTGAGTTGCACTGAAAAACTTAGAATTTACTGAAAAACCCGCATTAGACGAAATGCACAGTGTAGTACATTGTATATGAGTGAGTTGCACTGAAAAACTTAGAATTTACTGAAAAACCCGCATTAGACAAAATGCACAGTGTAGTACATTGTATATGAGTGAGTTGCACTGAAAAACTTAGAATTTACTGAAAAACCCGCATTAGACGAAATGCACAGTGTAGTACATAGTATATGAGTGAGTTGCACTGAAAAACTTAGAATTTACTGAAAAACCCGCATTAGACGAAATGCACAGTGTAGTACATAGTATATGAGTGAGTTGCACTGAAAAACTTAGAATTTACTGAAAAACCCGCATTAGACGAAATGCACAGTGTAGTACATTGTATATGTGTGAGTTGCACTGAAAAACTTAGAATTCACTGAAAAACCCGCATTAGACGAAATGCACAGTGTAGTACATTGTATATGAGTGAGTTGCACTGAAAAACTTAGAATTTACTGAAAAACCCGCATTAGACGAAATGCACAGTGTAGTACATTGTATATGAGTGAGTTGCACTGAAAAACTTAGAATTTACTGAAAAACCCGCATTAGACGAAATGCACAGTGTAGTACATTGTATATGAGTGAGTTGTACTGAAAAACTTAGAATTTACTGAAAAACCCGCATTAGACGAAATGCACAGTGTAGTACATTGTATATGTGTGAGTTGCACTGAAAAACATAGAATTTACTGAAAAACCCGCATTAGACGAAATGCACTGTGTAGTACATTGTATATGAGTGAGTTGCACTGAAAAACTTAGAATTTACTGAAAAACCCGCATTAGACGAAATGTACAGTGTAGTACATTGAATATGAGTGAGTTGCACTGAAAAACTTAGAATTTACTGAAAAACCCGCATTAGACGAAATGCACAGTGTAGTACATAGTATATGAGTGAGTTGCACTGAAAAACTTAGAATTTACTGAAAAACCCGCATTAGACGAAATGCACAGTGTAGTACATTGGATATGAGTGAGTTGCACTGAAAAACTTAGAATTTACTGAAAAACCCGCATTAGACGAAATGCACAGTGTAGTACATTGTATATGAGTGAGTTGCACTGAAAAACTTAGAATTTACTGAAAAACCCGCATTAGACGAAATCCACAGTGTAGTACATTGTATATGAGTGAGTTGCACTGAAAAACTTAGAATTTACTGAAAAACCCGCATTAGACGAAATCCACAGTGTAGTACATTGTATATGAGTGAGTTGCACTGAAAAACTTAGAATTTACTGAAAAACCCGCATTAGACGAAATGCACAGTGTAGTACATTGTACATGAGTGAGTTGCACTGAAAAACTTAGAATTCACTGAAAAACCCGCATTAGACGAAATGCACAGTGTAGTACATTGTATATGAGTGAGTTGCACTGAAAAACTTAGAATTTACTGAAAAACCCGCATTAGACGAAATGCACAGTGTAGTACATTGTATATGAGTGAGTTGCACTGAAAAACTTAGAATTTACTGAAAAACCCGCATTAGACGAAATGCACAGTGTAGTACATTGTATATGAGTGAGTTGTACTGAAAAACTTAGAATTTACTGAAAAACCCGCATTAGACGAAATGCACAGTGTAGTACATTGTATATGTGTGAGTTGCACTGAAAAACATAGAATTTACTGAAAAACCCGCATTAGACGAAATGCACTGTGTAGTACATTGTATATGAGTGAGTTGCACTGAAAAACTTAGAATTTACTGAAAAACCCGCATTAGACGAAATGTACAGTGTAGTACATTGAATATGAGTGAGTTGCACTGAAAAACTTAGAATTTACTGAAAAACCCGCATTAGACGAAATGCACAGTGTAGTACATAGTATATGAGTGAGTTGCACTGAAAAACTTAGAATTTACTGAAAAACCCGCATTAGACGAAATGCACAGTGTAGTACATTGGATATGAGTGAGTTGCACTGAAAAACTTAGAATTTACTGAAAAACCCGCATTAGACGAAATGCACAGTGTAGTACATTGTATATGAGTGAGTTGCACTGAAAAACTTAGAATTTACTGAAAAACCCGCATTAGACGAAATCCACAGTGTAGTACATTGTATATGAGTGAGTTGCACTGAAAAACTTAGAATTTACTGAAAAACCCGCATTAGACGAAATCCACAGTGTAGTACATTGTATATGAGTGAGTTGCACTGAAAAACTTAGAATTTACTGAAAAACCCGCATTAGACGAAACGTACAGTGTAGTACATTGTATATGAGTGAGTTGCACTGAAAAACTTAGAATTTACTGAAAAACCCGCATTAGACGAAATGCACAGTGTAGTACATTGTATATGAGTGAGTTGCACTGAAAAACTTAGAATTTACTGAAAAACCCGCATTAGACGAAATGCACAGTGTAGTACATTGTATATGAGTGAGTTGCACTGAAAAACTTAGAATTTACTGAAAAACCCGCATTAGACGAAATGCACAGTGTAGTACATTGTATATGAGTGAGTTGCACTGAAAAACTAAAATTTACTGAAAAACCCGCATTAGACGAAATGCACAGTGTAGTACATTGTATATGAGTGAGTTGCACTGAAAAACTTAGAATTTACTGAAAAACCCGCATTAGACGAAATGTACAGTGTAGTACATTGAATATGAGTGAGTTGCACTGAAAAACTTAGAATTTACTGAAAAACCCGCATTAGACGAAATGCACAGTGTAGTACATAGTATATGAGTGAGTTGCACTGAAAAACTTAGAATTTACTGAAAAACCCGCATTAGACGAAATGCACAGTGTAGTACATAGTATATGAGTGAGTTGCACTGAAAAACTTAGAATTTACTGAAAAACCCGCATTAGACGAAATGCACAGTGTAGTACATTGTATATGAGTGAGTTGCACTGAAAAACTTAGAATTTACTGAAAAACCCGCATTAGACGAAATGCAGAGTGTAGTACATTGTATATGAGTGAGTTGCACTGAAAAACTTAGAATTTACTGAAAAACCCGGATTAGACGAAATGCACAGTGTAGTACATTGTATATGAGTGAGTTGCACTGAAAAACTTAGAATTTACTGAAAAACCCGCATTAGACGAAATGCACAGTGTAGTACATTGTATATGAGTGAGTTGCACTGAAAAACTTAGAATTTACTGAAAAACCCGCATTAGACGAAATGCACAGTGTAGTACATTGTATATGAGTGAGTTGCACTGAAAAACTTAGAATTTACTGAAAAACCCGCATTAGACGAAATGCACAGTGTAGTACATTGTATATGAGTGAGTTGCACTGAAAAACTTAGAATTTACTGAAAAACCTGCATTAGACGAAATGCACAGTGTAGTACATAGTATATGAGTGAGTTGCACTGAAAAACTTAGAATTTACTTAAAAACCTGCATTAGACGAAATCCACAGTGTAGTACATTGTATATGAGTGAGTTGCACTGAAAAACTTAGAATTTACTGAAAAACCCGCATTAGACGAAATGCACAGTGTAGTACATTGTATATGAGTGAGTTGCACTGAAAAACTTAGAATTTACTTAAAAACCCGCATTAGACGAAATCCACAGTGTAGTACATTGTATATGAGTGAGTTGCACTGAAAAACTTAGAATTTACTGAAAAACCCGCATTAGAGGAAATCCACAGTGTAGTACATTGTATATGAGTGAGTTGCACTGAAAAACTTAGAATTTACTGAAAAACCCGCATTAGACGAAATGTACAGTGTAGTATATTGAATATGAGTGAGTTGCACTGAAAAACTTAGAATTTACTGAAAAACCCGCATTAGACGAAATCCACAGTGTAGTACATTGTATATGAGTGAGTTGCACTGAAAAACTTAGAATTTACTGAAAAACCCGCATTAGACGAAATCCACAGTGTAGTACATTGTATATGAGTGAGTTGCACTGAAAAACTTAGAATTTACTGAAAAACCCGCATTAGACGAAATGCACACTGTAGTACATTCTATATGAGTGAGTTGCACTGAAAAACTTAGAATTTACTGAAAAACCCGCATTAGACGAAATGTACAGTGTAGTACATTGAATATGAGTGAGTTGCACTGAAAAACTTAGAATTTACTGAAAAACCCGCATTAGACGAAATGCACAGTGTAGTACATAGTATATGAGTGAGTTGCACTGAAAAACTTAGAATTTACTGAAAAACCCGCATTAGACGAAATGCACAGTGTAGTATATTGGATATGAGTGAGTTGCACTGAAAAACTTAGAATTTACTGAAAAACCCACATTAGACGAAATGCACAGTGTAGTACATTGTATATGAGTGAGATGCACTGAAAAACTTAGAATTTACTGAAAAACCCCCATTAGACGAAATCCACAGTGTAGTACATTGTATATGAGTGAGTTGCACTGAAAAACTTAGAATTTACTGAAAAACCCGCATTAGACGAAATCCACAGTGTAGTACATTGTATATGAGTGAGTTGCACTGAAAAACTTAGAATTTACTGAAAAACCCGCATTAGACGAAATGCACAGTGTAGTACATTGTATATGAGTGAGTTGCACTGAAAAACTTAGAATTTACTGAAAAACCCGCTTTAGACGAAATGTACAGTGTAGTACATAGTATATGAGTGAGTTGCACTGAAAAACTTAGAATTTATTGAAAAACCCGCATTAGACGAAATGCACAGTGTAGTACATAGTATATGAGTGAGTTGCACTGAAAAACTTAGAATTTACTGAAAAACCCGCATTAGACGAAATGCACAGTGTAGTACATTGTATATGTGTGAGTTGCACTGAAAAACATAGAATTTACTGAAAAACCTGCATTAGACGAAATGCACAGTGTAGTACACTGTATATGAGTGAGTTGCACTGAAAAACTTAGAATTTACTGAAAAACCTGCATTAGACGAAATGCACAGTGTAATACATTGTATATGAGTGAGTTGCACTGAAAAACTTAGAATTTACTGAAAAACCCGCATTAGACGAAATGCACAGTGTAGTACATTGTATATGAGTGAGTTGCACTGAAAAACTTAGAATTTACTGAAAAACCCGCATTAGACGAAATGCACAGTGTAGTACATTGTATATGAGTGAGTTGCACTGAAAAACTTAGAATTTACTGAAAAACCCGCATTAGACGAAATGCACAGTGTAGTACATTGTATATGAGTGAGTTGCACTGAAAAACTTAGAATTTACTGAAAAACCTGCATTAGACGAAATGCACAGTGTAGTACATAGTATATGAGTGAGTTGCACTGAAAAACTTAGAATTTACTTAAAAACCTGCATTAGACGAAATCCACAGTGTAGTACATTGTATATGAGTGAGTTGCACTGAAAAACTTAGAATTTACTGAAAAACCCGCATTAGACGAAATGCACAGTGTAGTACATTGTATATGAGTGAGTTGCACTGAAAAACTTAGAATTTACTGAAAAACCCGCATTAGACGAAATCCACAGTGTAGTACATTGTATATGAGTGAGTTGCACTGAAAAACTTAGAATTTACTGAAAAACCCGCATTAGAGGAAATCCACAGTGTAGTACATTGTATATGAGTGAGTTGCACTGAAAAACTTAGAATTTACTGAAAAACCCGCATTAGACGAAATGTACAGTGTAGTATATTGAATATGAGTGAGTTGCACTGAAAAACTTAGAATTTACTGAAAAACCCGCATTAGACGAAATGCACAGTGTAGTACATTGTATATGAGTGAGTTGCACTGAAAAACTTAGAATTTACTGAAAAACCCGCATTAGACGAAATCCACAGTGTAGTACATTGTATATGAGTGAGTTGCACTGAAAAACTTAGAATTTACTGAAAAACCCGCATTAGACGAAATGCACACTGTAGTACATTCTATATGAGTGAGTTGCACTGAAAAACTTAGAATTTACTGAAAAACCCGCATTAGACGAAATGTACAGTGTAGTACATTGAATATGAGTGAGTTGCACTGAAAAACTTAGAATTTACTGAAAAACCCGCATTAGACGAAATGCACAGTGTAGTACATAGTATATGAGTGAGTTGCACTGAAAAACTTAGAATTTACTGAAAAACCCGCATTAGACGAAATGCACAGTGTAGTACATTGGATATGAGTGAGTTGCACTGAAAAACTTAGAATTTACTGAAAAACCCACATTAGACGAAATGCACAGTGTAGTACATTGTATATGAGTGAGTTGCACTGAAAAACTTAGAATTTACTGAAAAACCCCCATTAGACGAAATCCACAGTGTAGTACATTGTATATGAGTGAGTTGCACTGAAAAACTTAGAATTTACTGAAAAACCCGCATTAGACGAAATCCACAGTGTAGTACATTGTATATGAGTGAGTTGCACTGAAAAACTTAGAATTTACTGAAAAACCCGCATTAGACGAAATGCACAGTGTAGTACATTGTATATGAGTGAGTTGCACTGAAAAACTTAGAATTTACTGAAAACCCGCTTTAGACGAAATGTACAGTGTAGTACATAGTATATGAGTGAGTTGCACTGAAAAACTTAGAATTTACTGAAAAACCCGCATTAGACGAAATGCACAGTGTAGTACATAGTATATGAGTGAGTTGCACTGAAAAACTTAGAATTTACTGAAAAACCCGCATTAGACGAAATGCACAGTGTAGTACATTGTATATGTGTGAGTTGCACTGAAAAACATAGAATTTACTGAAAAACCTGCATTAGACGAAATGCACAGTGTAGTACACTGTATATGAGTGAGTTGCACTGAAAAACTTAGAATTTATTGAAAAACCCGCATTAGACGAAATGCACAGTGTAGTACATTGTATATGAGTGAGTTGCACTGAAAAACTTAGAATTTACTGAAAAACCCGCATTAGACGAAATGCACAGTGTAGTACATTGTATATGAGTGAGTTGCACTGAAAAACTTAGAATTTACTGAAAAACCCATATTAGACGAAATGCACAGTGTAGTACATTGTATATGAGTGAGTTGCACTGAAAAACTTAGAATTTACTGAAAAACCCGCATTAGACGAAATGCACAGTGTAGTAAATTGTATATGTGTGAGTTGCACTGAAAAACATAGAATTTACTGAAAAACCCGCATTAGACGAAATGCACAGTGTAGTACATTGTATATGAGTGAGTTGCACTGAAAAACTTAGAATTTACTGAAAAACCCGCATTAGACGAAATGCACAGTGTAGTACATTGTATATGAGTGAGTTGCACTGAAAAACTTAGAATTTACTGAAAAACCCGCATTAGACGAAATGCACAGTGTAGTACATTGTATATGAGTGAGTTGCACTGAAAAACTTAGAATTTACTGAAAAACCCGCATTAGACGAAATGCACAGTGTAGTACATAGTATATGAGTGAGTTGCACTGAAAAACTTAGAATTTACTGAAAAACCCGCATTAGACGAAATGCACAGTGTAGTACATTGTATATGTGTGAGTTGCACTGAAAAACATAGAATTTACTGAAAAACCCGCATTAGACGAAATGCACAGTGTAGTACATTGTATATGAGTGAGTTGCACTGAAAAACTTAGAATTTACTGAAAAACCCGCATTAGAAGAAATGCACAGTGTAGTACATTGTATATGTGTGAGTTGCACTGAAAAACATAGAATTTACTGAAAAACCCGCATTAGACGAAATGCACAGTGTAGTACATTGTATATGAGTGAGTTGCACTGAAAAACTTAGAATTTACTGAAAAACCCGCATTAGACGAAATGCACAGTGTAGTACATTGTATATGAGTGAGTTGCACTGAAAAACTTAGAATTTACTGAAAACCCGCATTAGACGAAATGCACAGTGTAGTATATTGTATATGAGTGAGTTGCACTGAAAAACTTAGAATTTACTGAAAAACCCGCATTAGACGAAATCCACAGTGTAGTACATTGTATATGAGTGAGTTGCACTGAAAAACTTAGAATTTACTGAAAAACCCGCATT